>NC_085138.1:57100742-57196644 GCF_035046485.1 Aedes albopictus | reverse complement strand
TGTTGGCACCTGCTCGCAACCAAAAGTCCGGGGTCTCCGAGCAGAGGAGAATATCAAATTCATAACAACAGAATCACATAGCCCGTTCACGGTGCTTCATTTACCGTTATTATCAAAAAAAATATACCATCAAAACCTGAAACGCCATTCTCTTTCTTCGTCATTCCTACAGCTCTGGACAATTTTTTAAAAAAATCGTTAGACGAAATTTTGAGTTACGCCCTTTTAAAGGGCCTAACCCCTAAAAAATCAGGGTTTCTATAGAAAAACATCATATTTCATAACAGAAGCATGTTTCTGCCATCAAAATTTGAAACGCCATTCTCTTTCCTTATCATTTCTACACCTCTGGACAAATTTTGAAAATAAACGTTAGACGAATTTTTGAGTTTCGCCCTTTTAAAGGGCCTAACCCCTAAAAAATTAGGATTTCTATAGAAAAACATCATATTTCATAACAGAAGCATGCTTCTGCCAACAAAATTTGAAACGCCATTCTCTTTCTTTATCATTCCTACACCTCTGGATAAATTTTTAAAATATTCGTTGGACGAAATTTTGAGTTACGCCCTTTTAAAGGGCCTTACCCCTAAAAAATAGGGGTTTTTATAGAATACCATCCATCATATTTCATAACAGAAGCATGCTTCTGCCATCAAAACCTGAAACGCCATGCTCCTTCTTTATCTTTCCTACACTTCTGAACAATTTTTTAAAATATTCGTTAGACGAAATTCTGAGTTACGCCCTTTTAAAGGGCCAACCCCCTAAAAAATCAGGGTTTCTATAGAAAATCATCATATTTCATAACAAAAGCATGCCTTGAAGTCCCAAATAATAAAACGTATTATTAATAATGCTACAATTTGATACTATACGCTAATATTGGCTATTTGTATTGATGTTTGTATACAAATTGGCCATTACGCTAATATAAGGGAAGTATTTTCAAACATGTAGGAAGCAATCATGTTTGTATCAATTGCCATTCATAGCGTGGGACGTAAGTTTTTTGTATTGCTTTTTTAAAGACAAAACAAGCGATGGCATGTGCCTATCTCATTCGTTAGATTTATTGGTGAATGCTGTTTTCAATTAATAAACATACAAAACTAAGGATTGAGATGATCAATTGTAATGATAGTTCTATATTTAACTGCTAAACTACGTTACCGAAGAATAAACGTGATTAAATGAAACTAAGTTTTATAATAATTCTACTATAAGTACTTATGACCTTCTAATGGGCGAAACTGGAGAATTTGACCAACATTATTTTTGAAATTCAGTTTATGGGTGTGCATTAACTATATAAATGAAAAAGTAAATGAACTGTCGTTTATGTTTTTCATTGTATATTGTTCTGGCTATAATAGTAAATAAAGCCAACAACGTCTAATTTTTATACACAATGCATTCAATATTAGTGCATAGTATCAAATTGTAGCATTATTAATGATACTGTTCATTATTTTGGCTCTACCCCATTTGGCATAATGCCATTTGGCATAACGCCATTTGGCATAATGCCATTTGGCATAATGGTCATTTGGCATAATGGCTATTCGGCATAATGCCGTTTGGCATAACACAAAGAACAGCCTTCTTTATAAGAATGTGCATAATATTTGTTATGCCAAATGGCCATTCTGCCAAATGGCCGTTATGCCAAATGGCTTTTATGCCAAATGGCATTATGCCAAACGGCGTTATGTCAAATGGCATTATGCCAAATGGGGTAGAGCCCATTATTTTGGACTTTGAAGCATACTTCTGTTATGAAATATGATGGTATTCTATACAAACCCCTATTTTTTTTAGGGGTAAGGCCCTTTAAAAGGGCGTAGCTCAAAATTTCGTCCAACGAATATTTTAAAAATTTATCCAGAGGTGTGGGAATGATAAAGAAAGATAATGGCGTTTCAAATTTTGTTGGCAGAAGCATGCTTCTGTTATGAAATATGATGTTTTTCTATAGAAACCCTCTTTTTTTAGGGGTTAGGCCCTTTAAAAGGGCGTAACTCAAAAATTCGCTTTACGATAATTTTCAAAATTTGTCCAGAGGTGTAGAAATGATAAAGAAAGAGAATGGCGTTTCAAATTTTGATGGCAGAAACATGCTTATGTTATGAAATATGATGTTTTTCTATAGAAAACCATATTTTTTAGGGGTTAGGCCCTTTAGAAGGGCGTAACTCAAAATTTCGTCTAACGATTTTTTTAAAAATTTGTCCAGAGGTGTAGGAATGATGAAGAAAGAGAATGGCGTTTCAGGTTTTGATGGTATATTTTTTTTTGATAATAACGGTAAATGAAGCACCGTGCCGTTTTTATATCATAATTTGTTATTATAAACTTATAAAAGTTTTACTTTTCTGTAACATGTTTTGTCGGACAATCTTATTTTGTTATGATCAAGTTATTTAGATTCATTCACTAAATAACATTTCAATAATATGCTTTGTTGTAAACCAAGTTTTGTTATTATTCTATTATTGAAAATGTACAAACATGTAATGAACTATAACAGAACAATAACAAGTTTTCAAATTCACTGCAAGATCAATTGTTATTCGATTGTTATTGATTCTAACAAAGCATGTTATTAAGTTGGTCTTCCAGGAACTTTTTTTTTTGGTATGATTTTCGTTATTTTGCCGCTTATGACATACAAGTTTATAACATAATAAGATACAGGGGATACTCAAAATAACTGAGACAGGTAAAATTTTCACTTTTCAAAACATGTTCAACTCGCTGTAACTTTTCGAAAAGGGCATGAAATATTCTCAAATTTTTACTGTAAGTTCATCAACTAGTTGTGTATCAATGGTCAAAATTGGGAAAAGATCCAGCCATTCTCCACGAAGTTAGAAAGATTCTAGAAAAAGGTATAATTATATGATACCCAACTTTGACCTGTTATATCTCCGGATTCAATGAACCGAATGCAATGAAATTTCGTGTAGAATGGCTCGATCTTTTCCTAATTTTGACCATTGATACACAACTAGTTGTTGAAGCTACAGTAAAAATTTGAGAATATTTGATGTGCTTTTCGAAAAGTTACAGCAAGTTGAACATTTTTTGAAAAGTGAAAATTTTACATATCCCAGTTATTTTGAGTATCCCCTGTATGTTAGTACCATAAAAATAACTGATTCCATTATACAGTTATTATGCCGAAATAACATATTTTATTATGCTTTTGATATTCTCTTCTGCTCGGGTCGGTCTGATTCGGTGGATTCGCGAATGTTGATGTTATTTTTGCTTCTGGAGATTCGGGGTTAGGTGGTGTTTGTTGTGCGGTTCAGGTTCGCTACGTTACGGAATTCTTCGGAAGGATAAGAGGGGTGTCGATTGACTTTAAATCGATGTTAAGCGATGGATGAAGTCGACTTTCCGGAAGCTATTGATCTGATTATCTGCCTACTGGTTCAGGGTGGAAAATGTTGGAATATACTAGCTCGAATGATTTAATGTTTGTTTGTTGTCTCACGATGTGAGAAGTGCAGAGCTATATTAAGTTATTGGATGTTCTTATTGTAATGTATGAGTATCACTGGTGTCATCAAAGCTCCTACAAGATATTTATTGAGTAAACAACTTCTGAAATAAAACAAAAATCCTGCTTATTTGAGCACCCATGGATTACTCCACGAAATTTCCCTGAAATTACTCTAAGGGCTCTTGAAAAAAATCTATCAAAGATTCAAATTAAATTTTCTCTAGGAATTTCTAGATATCTTGCAGGAAATAATTCAGTTATTTTATAAGGTATTTCTCCGAAATTTCCCAAAAATTAATTTTAAAAAATCTTGCTGAGATTTCCTCAGAAATTCATCCATAAATTTCTTCTGAAATCCTTCAGTGATTCCTTCAAAAATTCCTTGAGGTTTCTCCACAAACTTATCAAAGGATGCATTTGGGAAACAATTCATGGATATCTTCAGACATTACTCCATGAATACCAGTAATAATCCATCAGAAAAACCCAAAGCGATTTCTTCAGAAAATTTTACTGAGAATTTTTAGAAATTGTTCCAGGAATGCCCTCGAAAACTTTTCCTTGAATTCTCTCCAGAACTGTCCCATGGATTCCATTAGAAAACCTTTAAAAAAATCCTTTCAACAAGTATTTTACAGATTCCCTTCGATTTTTTAAGGATATCTGCCCTAGATTTCTTTAGAAATTGCTCTAGAATTTCGTTTAGAATTACCTCTAGAGAATCCTTCAAAAATTCTCCAAGAGCTTCTCTAGTAAGCTTCTTTGGGTTTCCTCAGAAATTTCTCCATCAATACTTTCGAAATTCTGTACGAGAAATGTTTTAGGAAAATATCCTCGAATTTATTCAGAAATACTTTCAGCGATATCTTCAGAAAATCAATAGATCAGGATTCCTCCAGAAATTTCTACATGGATTCCTCTAGAAAGTCTTTCACATACTCCTTTAGGAGTTCTTCCAAAGTTTTCTTCAGAAATTCTTCCAGGGATTGCTTAAGGAATTTCCTAGAAGGTTTCTTCAGAAATTTTGTATGAGATAGCTTCATTAATTTTTCCAAGGATTCCATCAAGAAATCATCTATGAATAGTTTTAAAAATTGCTCCACGGATTTTTTTTTCCAAAAGTTTTTCTTTCGAAAACCCCTCGAGAATTTCTACAGCAATTTATCCAAGAATTCTTTCTTGTAGATTTCCGTGAGTTCCTCCAGAAACTCTGCCAGGGATCACCTAAAAGACACAGACACGTTCAATGTTTCCAGTGAGCTTATTCGCTCTTTGAAGAAAGCACGACACTAGACAACGGATTGGTATACAACACCCAGTGGAACAGCCGAAAACTTTTCCTGAGAGCTGCGGCGGGAATCGAACCTGCACTACTTAGCACGATGCGACTTGGTGACACTAGCCGAACGAGCCGAAGGGATTCGTTTAAGGAACCCTCCCAAGGATTCCTTTACAATTTTCTACAGGGATTACTTCAGAAATTCTTTCAAAGATTCTTTCGTAAATTATTCCAGTGGTTCCTTCGAAAAATCGTCCAGATATTCATTCAGAAATTTGTTCAGGTAATTCTTTCAGGAATTGCTCCAAGAATTCCATTGAAAATTACCGCCATGTGTCCAGGAACTTCTACAGGGATTCATCCAAAAAATCCTGCAGGAGTTCATACAGAGATTCCTTCAGGATTTCCTCCTGACATTTCTCTATATATTTCCCCATAATTCCTCCGGCCTTTACTCAAAAGATAACTCTAAAAAAATTTCCAATTTCTTCAAGAAATTTATTCAGAAATGTTGCTCAAGAATTTTTTTCGGGATTTTTCTTGGAATTATCTCAAGTTTTTCAAAGGATCTTAACAGAAATTTATTCAGGCGGTTTTGTCAAGTGTTGCTGCAGGGATTTAATGAGAAATATGTATACAAATTGTTTCTGGAATACTTTCAGAAATGTCTTGGGCGATTGCTTCATCAAGTCAAATGTTCAAAATTCCTCTGGAATTTCCTCAAATCTCGGATTTTCTAAGAAATACTTTCAGCGATTCATTCAGAATATCTAAAGATCAGAATTTCTCCAGAACTTTCCCTATGGATTTCTCTAGAAAATCTTCCACAGACTTCTTTAGGATTTTTTCCGAAGTTTAATTAAGAAATTCTTCCTGGGATTTCTTAAGAAATTTCCCCGGAGATTTTTTCAGAAATTCTGTATGTGACACTTTTAAAAATTTGTCCAAGGATTCCATGAAGAAATTTTCACTGCTCCACAGATTTTTTTAAACGCTTTACTTTTGAAATTCCCTTGAGAATTTCTCCAGGAATTCTTTTATGTAGATTACCACGAGTTCCTCCTAAGACTCCACCGGGATTACTTCAGAAATTGTTCTAGGGATTCGTTTAGGAAACCGTTCCAGGGATCGTTTTACAAATTTCAACAGGGATTACTTTAGAAACTCTTTCAAAGATTCTTTCGTAAATTCTGCCTGTGGTTTCTTCAAAAAATCCTCTGGAGATTTATTCAGAACTTTGCTCAGATATTTCTTCAGAAAAACCACCACAGATATGTCCAGAAATTGCTCTAAGCATTCCATTGAAAATTACTGTCAGAATGTGTCCATGAACTTCTACAGGGATTGATCCAGAAAATACTACAGAAATTCCTCCAGGTATTTATACAGAGATTCCTCCAGGATTTCTTTAGATATTCCTCTATGCATTCCCCCATAAATTTCTCCGATCTTTCCATAAATGATAACTCTGCAATTTCTTTGAGTTTATTCAAAAATGCATCCTAAGATTTTCTACTGGAATTATTTTAGAAATTTCTCGAGTTTTTTTAAGAATCTTTCTTCTACTTCTTCTTCTTTGGGGCTGTCCATTTATTACGTAAGGCCATTTTCCGATTTTTCGACACCCCCACCCCCCCTTGTAAGATTTTTTGTATGAAACTCTAAATATTTTTGTATGGCGCGTAAGATTTTCTAAACCCCCCCTCCCCCCATAAACCCTTACGTAATTAATGGACAGCCCCTTTATGGCTCCACTGGGACTTGGCCTGCCTCGCTTCAACTTAGTGTTCTTTGAGCACTTCCACAGTAATTAATTCATTTGAACACGCCGTCTCCAGGTTGGCTTAATCACTAGGCAAACTGAAGACCCATTTAAAAATCTTTACAGAAATTTATTTAGGTTTGTTTCCTGCATTTATATAGGAACTGCTTGAGAAAAATTGCCACAAATTGCTCCAGGAATTCTTTCAAATGTATTCATCGATAAAATCAAAAGTTTCAAATTTCTTCTGAAATTTTTTCAAGCATTTGTCTAGAAAGATATCCACAGGCACCTTTAGGAATTTTATAAAAGGATTTCCTCGGGAATTTTCTTAAAGAATAATCAATAAACTTTTCTTGGAATTCCGCCCATGGCATTTCCGATGAGTTTTCCCAAGTATTTCTTTAAGAAGTGTTCAAATAGTTCTGCTGGGATTTCTTCAAAAATATATCAGGGTTTTATTTTCATATATTCCTCTTCGTTAGTAGAAAGAAGAAAATTTACTGAAGAATTCTTTAAAAATTCCATCGGAGATTCTTTTAGAAATTCCCACTCGGATTTCTTCTCTGATATTCCGCCAGGGATTCATTCAAAAATATCTTCAGAAACTTCTTCAGAGATTTCTTCAGGAATGTCAGTGCGGGATTTCTTCAGCAATCCTATATATGGAGTTTTATAGAAATTCGTTGAAAAATTTCTTGAAAAAATCTAACAGAAATCCTTCGAAGGGTTCCTCCAATAATTCCATGAGAAATTCCTGAGAAAGAAATTTCCGAAGGAAATTCTAAAACAAACCCTGGATGGTTGTCTAAGTCTTGAAAACTCCTTGTAATAAATAGAAGAAATTCAAGGAAATTTTCTGAGGCGCTTCTCGGGCAAATAACGCCTGAAATAATTTTCAAAAATATCCTGGGATAACTACTCTTTAATATTCTAAGATGCCTTAATTCCTGACGAAGCTCCTTAAGATACTTCTTGAACTTATAGAAAAAAGTCATGAGGAACTTCTTAAGGAACTCTGAAAGTTATTTAACCTTTTAGGACGCACGCCATCAAGCAACTCGCGCTGTATACGACGAGCGAGGTTTTTTGGTAGTGTTGTACTTTTCACAACAGCGCGCGTCCTGAAGTGTTAAAGGAAAACTTGCTTCAGATATAAGGTCCTGCAGATGTCCATAGAGAAATTTCTGAAGGAATCTCTTAGAAATGACTGCCAAAATTCTTGAAGAAATTGTAGACAAATGTACTGGTGGAATTATCGTATGAATCCATCTATAAATTTCTGAGGGATCTCTGGAGGAACTTCCGAAGGAATCCTTAGAAGAACTTCTTAAGATATCTCTAAAGGAATTTATGGAAGAATTTCTTTTACACTTTCTTTAGAGATAATTATATGAAAATATCTGAAATTCTCCAGAAACAAAGAAAAACAACATGGAAAAAATTTTGAGAAATTCTAAAAGATATTTTGAAAAACTGTTTTTTTTTTTTTAAAATACCTGGAAGAAGGAACAGGAGAAGCCTTTGCAAGTGTTCTTGATAATCCCTTGAAAAATCGCGAGTGATAGATTCTGGAGTAATTTTTCAAGAAATTGCTGAGAAAATATGTATTTGGAGAAACTTCCAAAGCATCACCGGAAACATTTATGAAAGCATATAAGTAAAGTCTGAATAAACCCTACGCAATCCCTGGAGGAATACCTGTAAGAACTTTTGGAGAAATCTCTACAGGAACTTTCAGAATCTCTTGCCCAAGCAGCACACAAGTCACAAAGGAGTGTCGACAGCACAGGTTTTGGGTTGGACACGAGTCATTTTAAAATTATTCTGCCTTTGAGATAGAATTACATGAATGTAGTTTCTGTACAATCAAAAACCTGCGCTGCTGACACTCCTTTGTGATTTGTGTGCTGCTTAAGTGAGAATAATGGCCAAGGAAACTCTGCAGAAATTTCAACAAGAACTCCTGAAAGATTTCCAGAAAAAATCTGTATTCTTAAACAATCCGATTCTCTGTTCTTTTGTTTCCTGGAGTTGCATTTTTTCAAAGAAATCTTTGGCGGAACTTTTTTAGGAATTCTTGGATTTTTTTCTAAAATTTTTGATAAATTTCTAGATTAATTCTGATGGGAAATTTTTACAGGAATGTTTTAACAGACACATGAAAAAATATATGAACGAATTTCCGTAGCAATCCTTAAATGATGTTCCCAAACTATCGCTAAAGGATTCCCAGGAAAAAATATTTGAACAAACCATACCTGAATAAATCTAGAAAATCCGGCGGGAAACTTCTTAAAAAGTTTGAAAAGTCTTGAAAGAATCCCTAAAAGAATGTTTGGCGGTATCCCTGGAGGTAGTCATGAAGTAGTACAGAGGAATAAATAAATTCCGAATTCTAAAATAATTTTTGGAGGAATCTTAAAAGGGAGGTATTGCTAAACACATAGGGGTAATGCAAATTATTTACTAAATCTGTTTATTAAAATTTTATTTTCATTTTATTAAAATGTAATAATTATAGAAAGCAATCATGAAAATTTCAGTCATTTGAAGTCATTCTATGGGGACTTCACCTGGGGGTTATTGGTAGACGCACCCAATTTTTAAAATTTAACGTCTTAACGAGTGGTACCGTTTGTGGCATCACTATTACAAAACTCAAGATATAGGGTTCTAACGCATCAGCATACATCAATATACTCAATAAGTAGAACACAGAACGCCCTGAAGATTCTGGGTTCTGAAGTCAGTTAATGCAATAAGTGTTTATTAGGTGATCGACTGTATGTTGCTGTCTTTTTCAGTCTTCTGGGAGAATCAAAACAACTATATGTTTTCTTGATCCGACGTTTCAGCCCTTATTGGACCTTTTTCAAGGATTTTGCAATATTTGTTAAGTCAAGTACATAGTAGAAGGGTTCTTGATGCATTAGATATTTACCGAAAGTCTAGTTGTTTTTTTTTCAACTAGACTTTCGGTAAATATCCAATGTTAAGAACCCTTCTGCCATGTACTAGACTTAATAAATATTGCAGAATCCGTGAAAAAGGTCCAATAAGGACCGAAACGTCAGATCAAGAGAACATATAGTTGTTTTAATTCTCCCAGAAGAATGAAAAAGCCAGCAACATAACTGAAGACAATAAGTATTTATCAAGTACATGAGTTTACTTTGTGATGGCTGAGTCGACAGTGGCCAGTCAACTTTTACACCAGCGTGTTGCCATTCTATTTAAGTAGACTGATTAGTTAGATACTTCTTCGCCACAACAAGAGACAGCTCAGTACAAGAGCTCAGAGGTGAGTCTAAAACTTCAGACCTAACACTACGATATCGGAATAGCTGGCCAATATAAAGTCATGTGATGCTTCAGTGCGACATAACTCATCAGTCATTTAATTTCGCATTCAAGGTGAACTGTGTTTGCTAAATTCAACTCCTCGATTTAAGTTCCACGAGCGATAAGTAATTTCGACCTAGAGTTGACCGAAATAAAAGCTGTAACTTCTTTAGTGCTTTAGATCTTCATCTGACACATGCCAATTGGTCATTTCGTGAATAATTCTGCTAGATCAATACGTTTTGTCTAACACTTCCTCTGTAGCAAATATCAAGAACGTTGGACGATTGCCTATGCTAAGTAATCCAAGCTCTGTACTACTTAAGTACCGTCGTGTGGAGTGTCTTTGGGATAAAGTGGGGTGAAATTGGGCCATTATTCCGCACGTTTAGAATACAACGGGAATGCATATTGTGTGCTCAACTACTAGAATAGTATAATTCTAAGATACTTTGCATTCAACGTCGGATTCTCTGACTTATATTGAATCCGTGGGACCGATGGACCAATGTGACCCTCTAGGCCCAATGTTACCCCAAACGACGGTATTCCATCAAACTGGAGCCTCTCAAGTTAATGCCTGAGTTGCCCCGAAAAATGGTATGGCGAGCATTAGAATTACTGCCAATAATTAGCGGTAAACCATCTGAAAAGCAGTATGAGATGATTTGTTTGAAACCATCCGTAGGAAACGGTTCATCATGTGGTAAATAAACCGAACTATAGTCGTATTTCCCGTTGACGATTTCTACAGATACATCGATTGTGGTAGCACATACATCTCTAGTGGGTAGTTCAGAGATGAGTGTAGCAACGATTGCGTAGTTGACAAGCACACATGCTCGAGGCATGACACGCGAGTTCGCCATTTCATTTTTTACTGAAAGTAACAAACACCGGTTTCACAAGGTTTCCTCGATAGAAATTCCCCATACGAAAGTAAGGTTCTTGAATTAAAGCCAATTAAGGCCAATTGGGCTGTACCCTAGGCTGTATCATTTTGAAAAAGTGGCAAAGATTGATCGTTGCAGTCCTTTTATGCTGAAAATAGATCCGCCACTACCCAAACTAGGCAAGATAACACTCTTAAAAATCACAGCACAACAAAGAACAAGCAGCAATAAAACCAGATCGATATAGGTAGGAAAACGCCAAAGTTGAGGATACACAGAATATACTCCAGAAGCATTAACCCACCAAACATATTCTATCTCTCCGAAGTAAATCTAAAG
Organism: Aedes albopictus; assembly: GCF_035046485.1. Classification (NCBI taxonomy): domain Eukaryota; kingdom Metazoa; phylum Arthropoda; class Insecta; order Diptera; family Culicidae; genus Aedes; species Aedes albopictus. Next base: position 57,185,515 of record NC_085138.1, on the reverse strand, counting down.
TGAATTCACATTAAAACATCATAACGTGCTACCAAGACAAACATCAAAAACTCTATCAAAACCCCACCCAGAAAAAATACCCTATCGAATTACTCCTTAAAACAATTTCCGACCTCCTAAACGGCATACATATCTCGGCTCATACTGCATACCATTCCGCCGAGGCTGCTGGTCCAAACTCAGAAAAATAAAGTCTTTAAAATCAAATCAACCCCCGGAGGGCCATCAAAAGTTGAATTCCATTTCGCTCCGGCTTCGCATCGCAACGCATCGGATGGCAAAGCTCCAAGCACACGGGTGGCGAGGCAGTTCCTCTGAGCCGGCCAGCCGGCCGGCTTTCCGGTCGGTGTGTGACCGACCGACCGACCGAGAATGACGATCCGTTCTAACAAGAATCTGCTTAAACCATCGCATCGCATCGGGCAATCGGACAATTTTATTCCATGCTGCGAGGAGACGGTCGACTGTACAAACTTTTTTTCTCGAGAGGAAAAGCTGTGGAAAATCTACTTTTTAAGGAAAGGTGGTCTACTAAATGTGTTTTTCCTGGAGAGGAAGAGGAGAAAGCTCTCTACTATCACTTGCACTTTTTTGAAGGCATTTCTCCTATCGAGGAATGCCAATTCGATTCCAATTCCATTTCGCTTAGATTCGACGCCCAGACAAGGGTGTCGATTTTCTTCGTCCGTCCGTATCAGGATGTCGCGTCGGTTACGCGAGACGTTCAACTGGCGGTCTAAAGATGCATCGAACCGACTACGGTGAGGGAGGATTCACAGTTGGAAGTAATCTGGAAAAGAACTGTCAAATTTTGCTGGAGCACTGACCTTGTCTGTCAATTTTCTTTGATATGGAATCGTGTATTTTCTTGATACTTGAAATTCTGGAGGAACCCCTGAAGAAATTTATTGAAGATTCAAAGGACGAACTTCTTGAGGAATCACAAAAAAAGTTTTTGAAGGAACTTTAGAATGTCAGAATTCCTGGAAATATAACAAGAATTCTCAAATAACATTTTGCAGTCAAATAGACTAGAATAGGTTCTTACAACCATCATAAAACTCAAATAAAAAGTGTAAGGTTTTATGGTGGTTTTCAAATCTCTACAAGACTAATGAATGAACATAATGTTACTTCGGATAGCACAAGAAAGTATAAGAAAATACTAAAAAGATCATCTTTAGAAGTCTTTGAAAGACTTCTTAAAATAATAACAGAACAAGTATCAAGAGGAGCGCCAGAAGCAATTCATAATCAAAATCCACCAAGAACTTATGATGGAATCCCAGAAGGACTTGTAACCGTGTGTTACATGATTTGAAGATTTTTAAAATGTGCTATATGTTTATTTTGATACTGTCACGTCTCTTAGGTTATTAGGTGTTGGGTTAGTAGGGTTAATTAAATTAAAATGTATAAAAATTGTATGTTTGTTAGTAGGGTTAGCTAGATTTAAATTCGAATGATGTAAAACATTACAACGGTACAGAGTGGGTACAAGGAGCAGACATGTTGGGATACACATAGTGGGTACAACATGATAAGGCGGGCGTAGATCCTATACAAAAGGGGTGGTGGAACAATAACTGTCTCGATGGAGAAGGGATTGTAAGGATTAAGGCGTAAAAAGAATCCGCCATCCCTCATTAAGTATCTGGCGTTCGTGTGCTTCGGATCGATAAGAAATTGTTATAAAGTGTCCTAGTTACAATATCAGTGAGTGGCTTAAACGATTTGGGAGAAGATACGAAGTTCATTCAGGTATGCTTCTACTTATATAGTGGTCTTAAAACTAACTTAAACCTACGTTAAAGCTAGTGACTAAATTGTGTAGTACGGTTTGTAAAAATTCCTCACCATTGCCCTCACAGGACCTTTTGTGGTACCTTACGGTACACCACCGCCATTTTGTACACCAACTCGTAGAGTTGGTGAAGCACACGACTCGGCCTAGTGGTCCCTAGTTGGCCACTACGCCTAAAGCGTAAAAGAGAGTAACCCCGCTCTGGTCTTGCAAGGCCATAATCGTTAAGGAGCGAATTCCTCGGGCCCCGAAAGGCGCCCTAACCGCCAAAGAGGACCCCTCTCGGCAGAGTCAATCCGGCCTTGTCCTGGGCTCTGTCGATCTTCGACAAAGAGGGAAGACGCCAGTGAGACAGACAGATCGCACCGTCAAGCCAAGACGATCTGTTCGCACGATCCAGCAAGCTATTACGACCACCAAACCACCACCACAAGCCGTCAATCCGCCGGCGGACAGGCAGTCCAGCCCGCTACAGCATCGGCGAGCGCTCGTCCACCGACCAATACACCAGGCCAAGCACAACCAACAGCAGCAGTACCGGTACGTCCTCAATTTCTCAATAAAACACCCACTCTACACCCACAATCTACAATAGTTTCCAATAAATACCATCCACACCATTAAAGTAGTAAATTTGCAATAAAACCAATAGTTTCAATTCCATAGTTCCATATTTGTAATACCATAACCCAAGTAAGGTGACAGTGTCTGCACATTGGTCGTGAAGCCCCTCCGATTGCCCAGTAGTAAGCCGACCTTGAGACACAGCTCCAAGGGTCACTTGCTGCTGCAGTTTTACCGCGAGTTTTGCCCGGGTAACAGACTGCCAAGAAAACATCCTGAAGATCCTTCTGAAATTTTCAGGGACTCCTTTGAAAGTGTCTACGAGGATTTAAAGGGTGTCCACGATGAAATTGGCACACAGAAAATATTGTATAACTTTTGATTGCGTTCGCCAAAATAGCTAATTTTTTGACCATGAATAGTATATTATGTGTAGCTAATACCATAAAATTTCATTAAAATCGGTTGAGTATTGGCAGGGATATCGTTGAAAAAAGGGAATTGCCACTTGAGAATCTTGTGCAAACAAATATTTTGGAAAATATGTCTTTTTTGCCGTTTCAACTCTGGCGCCCAAAATACTGAACCGAATTTAATGTAAATGTACGTAAAGTATGTATGTAGAACTAATTTGTCAAAATTTCATTCAATATGATCATACCGTTAAAAAGTTATAGCCATATATGTCGCACTTTGTCACAATGAGCAGATGTGGTTCTTGGTATAGTGAAATTCAAACTGCTCTTACTTTGAAAGAACTCAACAGAAATGGTTGAAATTTTTACTGTAAGCAGTTAAACACAACAATTTTACACTGCCAAAGTTTTATAAAAATCGGGACTGTGTTACCAGTTCTACAGTCAAAATAGTGCACGCGGAACTAAAAATGGTCTAAAAGTACCTAAAATTTACCTTGAAGCGATTTGAGCTTTGGATATTTACTAGAAAAAGCACTGAACCGATTTCGATCAAATTTTTACCACTTAAGGCGAAACTGGAAGCATTTCCTCACTTTTTAGCTTTTGATTTTTTATTACATATCGAAGCAATATTTTCAAAATCGGTTTTCGCGCACATGTAGAGTATGGATCAAGGTATCTTCTGAATTATTTTTGTAGTGGAAAATGTTTTTCGTTTTTGCAGAAATCATTTTTGAACAAAATTTCAGAAAAAAAATGGTTTCTGTAAAAAAGGAAAACATTTTCCACCTCAGAAAAATTCAGAAGATACCCTGTTGCTTTTGAACAAAATTTCAGTAAAAAATGGTTTCTGTAAAAATGGAAAACATTTTCCACCTCAGAAAAATTCAGAAGATACCCTGATCCATACTCTACATGTGCACGAAAACCGATTTTGAAAATATTGCTTCGTTGTTTAATAAAAAACCAAAATCCGAAAAAATGAGAAAATGCTTCCAGTTTCGCCTTAATTGATACTATGTTAAGAATATCGAGTGAAAATTTCAAACGTTTTGATGAGGTGACAAAAAAGTTATAGCCTAAGCAATTTTTTGAAATGGGTGCCCAAATTTTCTAAAATCTCATTTTATGATATCAACAATATCTGCGCCAATACTCCACTGATTTGAATGAAAATTGTGTGATATTAGCTACACATAATATGCTATTCATGGTCAAATTAGCGATTTTGGCGAACGCAATCAAAAGTTATACAATATTTTCGGTGTGCCAATTTCATTGTGGACACCCTTTACCAGGGAATTTCTTTACGAACTGCTTTAAAATTTTACCGTTACGAAACCTTCCTGAAGCTCCTCAAGGAACTCCGTTTGTGTTCCATTTGGAGATTCGTGACAAACACTTGATATAGCGTGATTACTGATTGTACTGCATTTGCCGAACGATATTTCCGTACGATTAGTGTTGGTTACTGCGGTGTTAAATAAAAGTAAACGAACCAAGAATTCACAACTTTATTACGATGGTCTCTGAAGAAACTTTCCAAATCATGTCATCAGATTATTTCAAAAAATCTTCCATGTGTCCTCCAGAAGTTTCAGAAAAAAAAATTTCACGAAATCTTGCATGAATTGTTTCACCAATTCCTCCATGTTTTTTTTTTCACAATTGGTTTCAGAGATTGTTTGAGAAATTCGCCCAGGGATTACTTCAGCAATTCTTCTGGATATTTATTGAAAAATTGCTCTAGGCATTCGTTTGAAGAATCTATTGGAGATTGCTTTAGAAAATCTACCTAAAATTCTTCAAAAAAAAAAACATATTGAAAAAATATTCTTTTGGAAATTTGATTCTTTAAAACATCTTCCATATTAATCCATGGAAATTTTCGTAAGGATTCGTTAAGGAATTTCCACTATTCAACAAATTCCACGAAAAATTCCTTCAAAGGACCTTGCATGTTTAATTCCTGAAATTCTCTCATTTTTTCAAAAAAAAAACGTTCATGAATTTGAGCACATATTATTTCCTAAAAAAAATCGTTAGAAGATTCCTTCAGAAATTTCTTTAGATATTTATGCAGAAATTTCTCCAGAGATTCCTTTAATCAAACTTTTAGCCATTCCTTCAGAAATTATTCCAGTTTTTCAGAAAATGTTTCTACAGTTCATTCAAAAATTTGCACTGGAGTTACTTCGTAATTTCTTCCAAGGATTTCACCAGAAATTCCCTCAGCAACTTCCAGTTTCTCCAGACGTTCCATTAGGAATTTTCCAAGAAGCTTTGCAAATACAGGGGATAGACAAAATGATCGGGACAGGCAAAAATTTCACTTTTCCAAAAATGTTCAACTAGCTGTAACTTTTCGAATAGTGCATCAAATATTCTCAATTTTCACTGTAAGTTCATCAACTAGTTGTGTATCAGTGGACAAAATTTGGAAGAGATCGGGCTATTCTACACGAAGTTATAAAGATTCTAGAAAAAGGTATAATTATCCGATAACCAACTTTGGGCTGTTATATCTCCGGATTCAACGAATCGAATGCAATGAAATTTTGGCCATTAATGACTTATATAATGAGCTCTGGAAAGCGTTTAACACAACTTTAAATTATTACCAAGAGTAAAAGTTATAGCAATTTTATTTATTTTATGATTTTTTAGTAAATTGGTCTATTTTTAATGGGATGGTAACATAAGGCTGAATTTCAAAAGGCTGAATGCACATAAGGCTGAATACAAAAGGCTGAAACTATGGATATGTAACAAAAGGCTGAAATTTCAAAAGGCTGAAATGACAAAAGGCTGAAAACATGGCAAATTCCAAAACTTGAAATATGCATAATAATGAACTCTATAGAATCTGAGCTGAGGGTTTAATGATTTAAAAGATGGTTTTACACAAGGTATTATATTTTCCGAAATACTATTCCCCGGAGTGGCATTTGCCAAAATGTCGTTCCCGTTGGTGCTGTGTCATTATGCCAAAGGATATCAGGCCTCAAATGCCACTAAGGCGAATGGGTTATAATGATTTCAATGCTAAGGAGGTTTACTAGGCAGCCTAGTTGAATGGTTCAATTATGATCTATGCATTTACCTCGAAAGAACAGCCTTTCTAAAAAAGCGGGAAAAATCTCTGATGGAAGAGTAAGTATAGTGGCCGCAAATAGTACAGTATAACGACCAAGCGGAAAGGTTTGATGATAATATCTGCATACTAATAACTCTCCTGTGAGTGATTTTTCCTTCTATTAAAAATAGGCTGTTCTTTTGAGGTATTTGCATATATTCTGTGTTGGCATTCTTACCAATGTGTAAAATCCAGCGAGCTTCTGCGTGCGCATATTCCTTAAAATGATTCATCGGAGATTTCCCCTTCTTTTGAACATAGGCTGTTCTTACTGTGTTTGAATGTTATAGCTGCATCTTTTTTTATCAAAGGTTTTCCTTCTTTTAAAATGTTGAAAGAACTATAATTTAAGTTCAGGTGTTGAAGCTGCTTACTTTTTACCAGATGTTTCTCCTTCTTATAAAATAGGCTATTCTTTCAAGCAGTATTGCATTCGAACAGAACGTGAGCCAAAAATGAACTGAGCACTTTAAATTTTTTGGTCGACAAAGCATTGAACTTGCCTGTCAGAGCTTTTGCTGCTTAAGAGCGCCTGTTCGGTTCCCGTTCGACTCTGAGTTCACATGCGCTTATCTTCATCATTAAATCCTCTGTGTCTTCGTTCCTAAGACTAGAACCTTGTACCGCATCTACATGTTTGGTCGTTATTATGTTATGTTACAGGGAAATGCATCATAGATCCTTTGGTACGACATTGTGGTCTCGGATATTGAAATACAGCTCCAGGAATTTAGATTTTTTTGAAACACACGATGGTCGGACTGGTTCACTCTTCAATAAAAGGAGATTGAATTAGCCCAAAAGATTGCCAAAATTGAAATGGCGCAACATCACAGATACCAGTGTAACATGTTAGTCAGCATGCTACGGGTTCAGTCCTATCCAGTTCATGCCGTGTTCAATTTGCATGTTCAAATATATATATTTGATCGCAGTGTGCCGAGTATGAACTTCAACGCAAATTGAACGCGTTCACACTGCAGTGCTGCAATTCGGTTCTGAATTCTTATGCGCACAACATTGGGGGAAATAGTTTCTGTCGATATGTGATGCTTATAAACCTGTTTAGTCACCCGGAGTTCCTTGAGAAACTTAATCAGGAATGGCCAACTGATGGACCGATGATCAGACTCTATTGGTTTAGGCAATTTTATGATTTTCGATAATTCATGCCAATAACAGATTTCGCTAGTGTTCAATTTAGAGATCGCATGCGTTATAAATTTAGAACTGAACAAAGTTCAAACATTGTTGAGCAACAGTTAGGTACAATAGTTTTTGCCTCAACTACCGCTTATTACCCGAATTACCCGAACAATTGTTTACATCTAGGACTCATTCAACCTAGTTTCCGAGTTGACACACATAATACTTCAAACGAGTGGAAATAAATTGTTGGCGAAATCCTTTGTCAATTTGAGCTAAAATAGTTCAGTATTAATGGAGTATTGGACGATATGATACTGAAGAAAGTACAATAACATAGACATTATGATACCGAAATCCATAAGATTATGTTCCACTTGAATGTCTTTTCATCAGTTAGAGCAACATTAATGGCGGCTACTATTCGAGCAACCCCCGCAGCGCTACCATTTTGACTTAACCACCCTTTTCCACACCGGTACCAATCAAATTAGTCACCCTGGTTCGTATCGGGAGGGCTGTCATATTTCCATAACATTTTTAGCAGCGCAACTGTCCCGCTACTATATTTGGTCACCCACCCATAGCGCTACTATTTTGCGAGCGCATCCAGCAGCGACCGGTAAAGTTTGCTGCAATGATGGAGGGCTGCCAAACGGGCTATAGAAGCGCACCGTTAAAAGTGCTCTTAGAGTTAGCTCACGTGATCAGATGTCCATTCGATGAATAGTCAAATCGATTGAATGTCATATACTTCCTCTTCCGTAGAATGGGTTTTGACCAAATGACCGTTTGACCAAATGTACTTTCGAGCAAAGATTCTTTTGTTTCCTATGATCATTTACAAGTCGAGTCAAATGTTTATCAAAGACCAATAGATTAGCCATAAATGTCCAAAATGTCATTTCATTCGATTCTCTACAACTTTCAAAACTTTTCAACATGTTGATATCTTTCAGCCTTTTGATATCTTTCATCCTTTTGATGCTTTCAGCCTTTTGATCATTCAGCCTTATGTGTTTCAGCCTTTTGATCATTCAGCCTTATGTGATTCAGCCTTTTGTACGTAACCCATTTTTAATATGCATCCCAATACTTTTTCTAGTAATTGAAGGCTATGTTGTTACTTTCCTTCAAAACATATTTACATTAAAGACAATAAGAGGGAATTTAAATAAACTATAATTAGCATCTTAAATTTTAAAACGATGTTGAAGTTTTAGAAAATTTGGTGTTTATTAGAAAAATAAACTAATCGTAATAATTTTCTTCCGTATTAAGAATTTTAAGTAGTGTCAAAAGTTTTTCAAAGCTCTTCTTATAAGTTATAAATAGTGAAAATTTCATTGCATTCGGTTCATTGATTCCGGAGATATCACAGCTCAAAGTTGGCTATCGGATAATTATACCTTTTTCTGGAATCTTTATTACTTCGTGTAGAATAGCCCGATCTTTGAGAATATTTGATGCACTGTTCGAAAAGTTACAGCTAGTTGAACATTGTTGGAAATGTGAAAATTCTGCCTGTCCCGATCATTTTGTCTATACCCTGTAGTTGTGAAAGAAAATTGTGTATAAGTTTCTGCAGAAATTCTTCCAGGGATTTCTTAAGAAAATCCTTCTGAAGTTTACCTTACTTTTTTGGAACTTTTCTAGATTTTTTGAAGAAATTCTTTCCGGGACTTCTTTGCAAACTCCACGTGATTAGTTTAAAAAATCATCCAGAAAATCCTAAAGAAATTCAATCAGATTTTTTTTTCTCAGAATCTTCTAGGAATTTTCTTTAAAAGGATTCTATCAGAAATTCTTACAAGAATTGTTACGGAAACGCTGGAAGACATTCTTGCACAGATTCCTGCAAAAAATCACACAGAGATTTAATCAGAAATTCCGCCACGTTTTTCTCTATCTATTTTCTTAGAAATTGATCCAGGATTTTCACCGATCGTACCTCTGGAAATTTCTCTATGAATTCCTCCAGGAATTAATTTAAAAAAAATACTCAGAATTTTTATAAAGCAATTTCTGCAGGATTTATTTCCAAAAATATCTCAAGAGGTTTTTTTGGCAATAAATTTATTCCACCACAGGTTTCCAAGTGTTTCTTAAGGAGTGCTGAAATCGGTTAAACTAGCTTAGATTTTACCATGACAGCACTGGACATAATTTAGCACACTCCCTGTCAGTAATCTTCTGAAGCATTACGATGGCTTTTTTATGGATTTTGCTACAACTTTGGAATACAATTGGCTGAGTACACGCTAAGACAGTACAAGGTATCTTCCAAAAACATCAGGAATATATAACTTGTTTTTTAGAAATTCCTTTCTTGATTCTTCAAAGTGTTTTTTTCTTTTTTTTTAACCCGGGATCGGTCGCGTCGTGTACTGAGTACACGCACCATGAAAAATACACGCTTGTGGTACACAGTGTGAGTGCAGCGTCGCTGCAAGTAGTCAAAGACGCGACTGCTCGAGGGTTAACAAAATCTGCACCCAAAAAAAAACATTATGCTTCTGAGGTTCACCGGGAATTCCATCAGAAGTTTCTTTTGGAATTCATTCATACACTCGTTTTCAAATTCCTCCAAGAGCTTCTGCTGGATTTCCTTCGGAGTCGTGTTTGGATTTCAAAATTTCTTTCTGGGTATCTTCCAAGAGTTCCTTCGGGGAACCCAAAAGAAGATTCTGCTGGAAATTCTTCAGGGTGTCGTTTTGGGAAATCGTTTTTGAGTTTCATTTGAATATCTTCTAAGAGTTCTTTCTTAAAATCCTCCAGAATCTTGCTGGAGTTTATTTAAGAAATGTTCCAGGATCTTTTTTTCTGAGAATCCTTTAGGAGTTCCTTTTGAATATCATCTAAGATTTCCTGATGCAGATTATCAACGATTATCCTTCTGAAATATCCAGAAGATTCTGCTGAAAATATCCAGGAGTGACTTGCGGAAATCATTTTAAAGTTACCTTTGAAGCGCTCCAGGAGTTTCTCATGTGGTTTCTCCAGGATTTCTTTCTGGAGTTCCTTATGGAAATCTTCTGCATATTTAAGCGTTTCTTCAGAAGTTCCTACGGGAATTCTTCCAAATGTTTCTTCGCACTAAAGATTGCGAAGACCGGAAACCCCCTAATGCTTATGAGATTTCCGCGGGAATTTCTTCTGGAGTCTCATATGCAGTTCATGCATAAACTCGTTTTTGTATTCCTTCAGAACTTCTGCTGCTTTCGAAAATCGTCTTTAGAGATTTTCCATAATTTCCTTCTGGGAAAGTTTCTGCGGAAATACTCCATGCGGTTCTTGTGGGAATCCTTTTACAGTTCCATTCGGGAATCTTTCAGGGGTTCTGTCTAGAAGTACTCCAGAAGGTCACTGTGATATTTCTCCTTGATTTCCTTGTAGGAAGCTCCCAAATATTTTCTTTCTTGGGAATCTACCAAGAGTTCCATTTGTAAATGTTTCTTGAATTTTTATTAGAAATCTACGAAGAAGTCTCTCTGGGAAACCTCCAGGAGTTCTTTCTGAGAATGCTTTAAGGACAAGGTATTTGGAGTACATAGCTCAAAATTTCAAGAGCACCGTTTTTTAGAACCGTTGAACGGATTTGGATGAAAATGCATCACGCTAATTGTTCAGTGGTTGTCAACAGCGTGATGCATTTTAATCCAAATCCGTTCAACGGTTCTAAAAAACGGTGCTCTAGAAATTTTGAGCAATGTACTCCAAATACCTTGTCCTTAAGAGTTCCTGTTGGAAATTCTACAGGAGATCCTTCTGGAATTCTTCGGGAGTTATTTGTGGATATTTTTTTAAAAGTTGTTTCAGAAGTTCCTACTGAATATCCTCTAGAACAGGGGTTCCCAACCTTTTTGAGGTGGCAACCCCCTTTAAGAATTTTCAAAACATCTGCGGCCCAATGAAAATTTTTAGAAAATAAAATATGAACGAAACCGAGTTTTTTGAGAACAGTGACTCGTTACGTCAAATTTACTCTAGAAGGGATTTTCGACAATCAATGATATTTTTTTTTTATTCGACACTCACATTTCGTCGTAGCTGAAAAATAGCGGCGCAGCCGAAAATTTTTTCGTCTGAAGGCGTTTTATACTGAAAATTTGTTCCTCAAATTGTGGCTCAAATGGTGGCGGTATACAAAATTAAAAATGTATAATTTGCACAAAACAGAATAAAAAATTAACAATTTTTGTGGTAACATCGCGGCCCCCCTGCACTGCCTTCACGGCCCCCCTGGGGGCCGCGGACCACCGGTTGGGAACCCGTGCTCTAGAAGTTCCATCCTTCAGGAGTTCCTTGTGGGAAGCTTTCATGAGTATCTTTACCCTAATCCTTCAGGAGTCCTTCTGGTACTCCTGGAATAATCCCCAGAAGAAATTCTCGAAGGAATCCCAGACTGAACTTCCTAAGAGAATTTCTAAAGGAATTCCTGGATAAATCTCCAGAAGAAACCCATAAGTAAAAGAATATAGAAGAATTCAACTCCACAGAAGACATTCCTGAAGGAATCTTCTGAAGGAGTTTTTGACAAATCCCCAGTAGAAGTTCATGTTGGAACACCTAGATGACATGCTTTAATAAACAGCAAAACAAGCTTCCGGAGGACCCCCAGATGGAATTTCTGAAAAAATACACAGGAACAATGTGAAAAGATTTCTCAAATAGGACTGCTTCATTGAGGAGATGATCAGAGAAAATTCCTGAAAAAAAAACCCAGAAGTGCTTGTCTGAAGAATAACCAACAGAGATAGAAAATTGTGAACATTTTGGATGAACAGACGCATCTTTCCGAAAACGGGATTGACTTGAGTGGACAGAGAGTGCTATCAAGTCTCACGGAGAAGGCCCAAGACATCTTGGGCTCTTTCAAACGTTGCTTCAGAACTATTCAAAACCTTGATTGAACAACTTCGCGACACCGAATGATCCGCAATAACGATCGATGATGAAATTCATTTCCTTTTCTCTGTTTGAATAAACGCCATTTCACAAATATCGTTGTTGAAATTTTGATATTCATTTAGGATGAGATGATAGATCAGAAACAAATGTAACATTGAAGAATAATAAATGTCGTTATTATTGATTTGGGTTCGAGACCAACGAGACTTAAGCACTTTGGTAGTGAGTAGTGATTTCGCATCGAAATCTAATAGTTCGACACTGCCAGGAGGGCGACACCCTCAAAAGCTTTGTAGGCTTTATCGGGTCTTTTTTGGGATATTTCGGCTTGGGAAAACTAGTGTCGAAGGAAAATGTCATGAAAACCATGTCATGACATTTTTCAGTTTGTAATTTTTCTGTGATAATTTCCGTCCGCGAGCATCGAATTGTCTTTTTTTTTCTTACCCAATGACATGTCTATGACATTTTCCATCCCTGGTTCCAGCGTACAACCAATTGACAACAATCATTAAAAATACATATAAAGTCTATTGGTTTAACCCAGTTTTGGTATCTAGTTCTCCTGTGCAAAATTAAATAAGGAACAAAACAGAATCAATCTGTTTTTACAGAATCACCTCTCTCGACAAGGGCGGACGCGATGGAAACAAAATAGACAAGACAACCCGAACGAGAGCACCCCACTTTGGTTCTCCGAAACGTTCGGTCGCACTCATTAAGCACCCGCGCCACCTAAAGAAGATCCACTCTCCGAAACGCTTCGACGAACAAGAAATTGAGCAGCAGTAGCATACCCATTAACAGCATAATTGATTCGAAATTCGTTTTTCAATTATCATGTTTTTCTAGTGTTCCTACATCCACATCAAGGTGACTGGCTGCTATGCCCTTCGTTGTGTTCTCTACCGTTCCGAGAAAGTGAAGTGATGAGTTCCTTCGTCGCGTCGGTGGGAATCGGATCGCCAGAATTTTTCCCTTCCAAAGTCTGATGGGTTGGGAAAGTTCTTCTTTCGCGGAAGCGGGTGGGAAGAGGAGGGAGTGGTTTAGCGGAACGAAAACGAAAGATAATTAAAACATCGGAATTTTATTACAGACCAGCCAGCCATCCGAGTAAGGTAAGGTAACATACAAAGCGAATAGTCGGAAAAGAGGAAAGAATGCACCAACAGCAGGAGCAAATTGAGTGTGGATGCAAAGGGGAATGGAAATGGCGGTTTCTTGCGAGCGTTTGTTCTCAGTGTTGCTGCCAGCCAGCACCACACCGGTGAGTCGAGGCAAAATGTGTTGTGTTTGTGCATGCTTGTTCTCCAGTTGGCATTTTTATGGTAGTGCTAAGTGAATGTTACTGGGTGGAGAAAGTGCAGATCGAAATCTGAACTATTGAAAGAAGTATGCTGATGTGCTTGATCTTTCATCGTCTACTGTACATAATTGTTAGGGGGAAATCAGTGAATGAAAATTAAATTGTAATGACTTGAATTCAGCGAAGGAAAAAAATTACTTTGTAAATAGTTGCATTTACATGAATCTCACATCTGAAACATTCGAATGGTAAACAAAATATAGACATATAAGGAAAGACAGTAGCGGAATGATGGATTTTTGTTTGCATGTGCAAAATTTTGAGTCGATAGATCATGTTTGGTACTGAAATATGCCTTCAACATGGTGAGTAGACAAACTGAATGGGAAGTCCAACGTGAGCTACCCAAGTAACCATGACGCTGGATATAGAGCATTCATTTCGCTTTGTAGTGTTTTATATGACATGCGATAAAAAGTTGTTTTGTCATATAGGCACCATTAAAGTAGGTTTAACCCTTTGAAGCCGAATTGTTTCGCCGCTGCTGTCGCAACCTCGCTGGTCTCGAACATGGTTGTTATACTCGGTTTCATCACCGGGGTCATATATGACCCCTCCGGCTTCAAAGGGTTAAAGTCGAAAGTGACGCTACTATTGTTGAATTAAAGCAAGCTTTACTGTGGTGATTGCTAAAGCATATAAAATGCTTTTACCATATAGCTAATGTAATCAAATCGTATGGAACGCATACTTGATTTGATGCATCATGTCAAAAAGAAAAAAAAAAAGTTTTTCATTTTTCTATCTATTTTTATCTTCTCATACCTGATTCGATACTCTCACTTTGATGTTTTTTTTGTATTTCGAGAATTGAACCTAGACTGCTGAAACTGGACCACGATGAAGCTCAGATGCGCTAACGCTGTGTACTACGATACCATGTATTTTGCACCAGGAGAAATGTGCAACATAAGGTAACGTATACTTAGCTCGTGCCTTTTTGAGTTGTGTTTTCAGCAACTCTAAAAAAATGTGCTGGGGTCTGAATGCCATCAGTTATCTTACTTTTGAATATAAATTCGTCTGTGTTCATTCTGTTTTTTTTTTTGTTTTCATAGTGCTCACTTCTACCAAAAAAATACAATTGATAAGAAACAATACAAACAGCACTTTAATCCTTCCTTCTATGAAATCGGGGCGTTATGTTAAATAAGGAAACCAATACCCCACATAATTTTTGTTCCCTCAGCATCTGATTGTTTTTATGTCCCAACCAGAAACCCAAAATAAATACATATGTATTATAAATTTTCAAACAGCAACATCTGAGCATGATAATCTAAGTGCTACGCAGCAATTAATGGAAATTTTGGTATGTTTTTCTTTTGTTTTGAATGGTTCTGTTTCTAAAAATGTTCAACAGTTTTTTTTTTTCGAACTGAGGGGTATTTTTCTGTTTACAACGGTGGAAGCTTTAGTAAAGGCATACATAAAGTAATAAATGCTTGCATTATTGATTGCTATAAAGCTTTTGACATAGTAATGCAATGAAGCATTAAACAACGGCCCTATAGAACTATACAGAACTGTCAAAATCTCGTAATGCGTCAATGCTTTCATAATGTAGATTAAACGCTTCATTACTTGACAGATGTAAAATAAAAGTTATTTTGCATTAGCTAAACTATAATACGATTGAAATAATGTTATGATATAAAGCTTGTGGTTACTTGGGTATGGCTTTCACATCCTTTCATGTTTCTACCTCATGATTCCTTTCGTGATAACAATGATCTCTAGCTTAATGTTTTTTTTTATAGCTAGTTTCTAGCTGGAAATTTCGTTCTTCCGTGTTCTTTGTGCGACCCCGGTAAGGTAGCTTATTAAAACTCTCCAACTATGTTGCAAGAAGAGCAAAAGTTGAGCATAATTGTCCCATGTTAACGAAAAAAGACAATGTATTAACGTATTTGCCCGAAATCACACGATGTTTACCGGAGGAAAGAAACAGACATGTTTTCAGGAAATAAAAATGCGACGAGCTGCTGTTTTGTTACGACAGGATATGTCACAAAGAATTTTGTTCGAAGTCGCAAATCATTGCAATAGCCCCACGGTGTATCACATCGTGTTAATGTAAAAAACTAAGTTGTAGCAGTCAAGGTGTCAACAAGATACCTGATATTTTCTGTTGAATATCTGTCCTTTCGATTTAAATACTCCTCAATCGATTTTCGAAACACAATTGGAGGTACTTACGATACACAGTAGGAGTTAAGATATGTGCCAGAGACTGAAGTCAGGTTCTTCAACATACGCATTAGAAGCAGAGGTCTTTAAGATACTAATCCAGTCCGATTGTTTTTCATGACTCACCTAGAAAGAGAAAACAAATAAATATTATTAAATGCTTTGTATAAACATATTGAAAATATTTTCGATATATAACAGCTAGTTTTAAATACGTTTCATGATATTTTCCCCAACAATTTCCTCATTAACCCTCGAGCAATCGCGTCTTCGACCACCTTTAGCGACATCACGCTCACGCTGTATAAAATGAACGTGCATTTTTCATGGTGCGTATACACAGTACACGACGCGACCGCTCCCGTGTTAAACTTTGAAGTATATAAATATAGCAAAGCTTTATGGCAAAAGAGATCAAAACTTCCGAAAACACCTAAAGTCACTTTTTCAAAACTTTTACTGAAAAATTTCGAAAATATGTAATACACTAAAACCCCAATTTACGATCACTTTTTTGCGACAAACTCAATTGAAATTGCACCATAGAAAATAGAAGAATTCTCCATAAGTATTATCAAACTGCACCATAGAAAACATGAATTGCTCCATGAAAAATTGAAAATCTTCTATAGATAGCATATTCTCATAATTTAATTCGACAGCTCCATGCATTTTTCTATGGAGCATTTGTATTTTATTGTGGAGCATTTCAGTATTATTTATTGGTGCAAAATTTCACTTTTTATTTTATGTTTTACCGGAACACTTTTAATAAAGTTTGGAACGTTTTCAACTATTTATGGGTAACATTGCACATTTTCATGGAACATATGTTAATTCTTTATGGAGCGCCTTTTGACTTTCTATGGAGCATTTGCAATTTGTTATGGTTGCAATGACCATTTGCCGACCAAAATCGAGGGGTCTGTAAGAAATGTTGTGGCTCTAACTAACTCTCTCTCTCTTCTTGGCGTAACGTCCTCCTGGGACAAAGCCTGCTTCTCAGCTTAGTGTTCTATGAGCACTTCCACAGTTATTAACTGAGAGCTTCCTCTGCCAATGACCATTTTGCATGTGTATACCGTGTGGCAGGCACGAAGATACTTTATGCCCAAGGAAATCAAGGAAATTTCCTTTACGAAAAGATCCTGGACCGACCGGGAATCGAACCCGTCACCCTCAGCATGGTCATGCTGAATACCCGTGCGTTTACCGCTTCGGCTATATGGGCTCTAACTAACGGGGGGTCTATCAATTTGAGTAACAAAATGCATTTTCCTTACTTTTTTAGCGAGGACTTTCAGAAAATCGCCACCTTAAACATTTTTGAAGATAAGATGTAAATAGTGGGCCGGTCTGAATTGGCGGATACAAATTTATTTTTGATTTTTTGTCTCCCCCCTTAACAAAATTTGGCAAGAATTAGCATTTTGGGGGCATTTTGATTTTTTTTATACTTTTCAGATTATTTTTTTTATCAACTTATATTATAAGGATTTTTATTTGTTTTTTATTTTTTCTTCAAACTATTCCTAGGCAATGCTACATTCTAGGATGCTTCCAATTGGCTCAGCATTACTACCATTTCTTTGACAGCTTTTTTCCCTGAAAATTGCTTTTTGTAGTTTCGACAAATTTCCATGCATTTGCAACTATTTCAGGGGGATCTACATAAATCTGTTAAGCTAAATTATAAAAAAAACCCTTCGCTTGGTACCCAAGCAGTCTGATGGAAGGTATTAGTCAATCAAAACACAATTAGTCAGATAGTTTTTCATGAATATCATCAGAAATTATGCATGTAGTTGCTTGGTAAAATACATCAGGTATTCTCGCTTTTAGTTATTTTATTTTTTAATTTGCTCAAAGTTTTGTAAATATGAGGGCAGATTATTATCTATTAGAAATGTTACGAATTCTGTCAACAAGAAATTGCACTGTCAGCACCGATGCATAGAAACGTTATGCAATTTACGGAAGACTCCGAAAAAAAACCAAATGATTTTTTTGAAAGTAGGTGGTATCTGTGGAAAAAGTTTGTTTTCCACTGGAGTTTTCCGGAAAATTAGGCGACTTTATTTTTTTCCATTTTAGTTTTTGTTCATATAGGGGAAATTGGGTATTTTCAGCAGATTTGTTCTCTTCGTCATGGGGGTTTTTTGAAAGCTGTTGAACTCAGAGTTGGCCTCAAATCCTTCCGAACCAAGCTAAATTATATGCCCGAGTTTCAGGAAATTTGGCCGACAAAAAACCCCCATGACGAAGAGAACAAACCTGCCGAGAATACCCATCGTCACCAGGCTGTGGTTGTAAGGAAAATTATAAACAAGTGCATAAAGACATCCTCTGAAATAACTGGAGAAATTCTCGTTGAAGCTACTAATTGAATACAAAAGAAATCTGATAATACTTTATAAACAATACTCCAGTAATTCGATGATGTCTTCGAAGGCATCATATCAATTCAACAAATTGTTTTCGAGTTATCAATTTTTGAAAAAGCAAATAACTTTTCATACGCCCATTTCAAAAGTTGGGTGAGGGAAAATGGTGATGTGTAGATGCAAAAGTGAATGATTCACGAAATTCAACGAAAATATCATTCAAAACAGAAAAAAATATCGAGTCACAAAAAGCATTTTTTCGTGATTTGGGCTGGGAATTCTCTGCTTTGATATTACGTACCGTAAAACGGGGTATCTTTGGAAAGCGGGTAACTTTGATACAGCGACAGGCATTGTATACTTTATCTTATAACTGTCGTTCCTTCAATCAGTTAAGAAAAAGGGAATCGTAGATCAAAACTATTCATATGAAAATTCATCTTAGACTATTTTCATTAACACCTAGTGTATATAAAACTTTTTCATCGAAAATAAAAATTGTTGATATTGTTGTCATTTGTCAACCACTTCAAACAATCTGATACACGACTTCGTTTCAACTATTTCTTCAATTAATGGCCTCTTATTCTCGATAGATCCATCATACTAGATTCCAAATTTGGCCTTCAATCACTTAAAGGAGTGTGTTTTTACGAAATGGAAGCAATTTTGTAAATTGGGACATAAATCTCCATACACCGATAAACGCCTAAAAGTATGCATTGCCAATGTTATTTCTGTTAGTTAAATTTGTGTTGTTCAAAATTTGTTGACAAATTCCAATCATGTGTGTTGAATATTCATTCAGGTACGATTGCCATTACGTCAATCATTGATCTATAACCAATCACTCATCTTCCCGACGTGACAAAGCTACCGTCTCCAAACTAGTCGGAAACGATGTCACTGTCAGCCTCTCGAATCCGATAACTAAATTTCCAAACTTCTTTCCCGAGTCGAGCCGATCAGAGACTTCCCCCTATACCCACACCTAATAGAGGTGTGATAAACAATCCATCCATCATTTTCACTTTCACACCGTGTCTGACTCACGGCGCGGCGGCGACTTCTTGTTCGGAATAAACATTCGGCGCCCCCAGCTCCGGTGAGAGTGCGACGCGCTTCACTTTGACGTGCTAATTTGACCTTGGCGTTGTGCCCTTCCCATAACTTGGGAAGTGAAAAATGGTCACAGTTGTGGATAAAACTATACAAGAACGTCAAATTGGTGACACTGCGCAGAACGACAGAATCGAATAAAAGTTAAGTTGGCAATGTTTTCTTCTCTTCGAATCAACTTTCCGTTAGTCTCCAAAAAGAACATGCTCAACTATCAAGCAATATCTGTGCTCTTCATTCCTAGCCATTTATCTCTTAAATGTTTTAGTTCATTAACAAGAATAGAAAAATTATACTGTATATTGAACCGAAATTTTGTCCATCACTGTATGTGGGAAGAAAGTTCGAGCCCAGGTTTGAACAATCGTTATCAATATGTTTCACAGAAAAAAATCTACCAAATGACACCTAGTCGTGACTTTTTCGATCGTGGGTTCCAGAATTCCGTTTCTCGATTTTATCAGATCTTAACTCAAAGATAGAAAGTTACATCACGATTACGATAAACTTCCCTTTGAAATCGATTGATCTCACACTGCTGTTTGAACGGAGACGTTAAATCATCACCGTCGCGACACGTCGAAAATGTGCTCCAATTCTCCAGATGGCGAAAACCTTTCACCTCAAACATTTCACACACATCACACACATGCTGAGGGGCCGGCGGCGTTGCATCACGACGAAATGTGTGCCAAAATCCCATCACCACACTGGGTCAGGTGCGGGGTGATGGATGGAAGCTGCCAGCCAGCTACCTCATGACATAATTTACTACACCCGCTCGAATTCTTCAAGCACGCTCGTCATGCAACCCTTTTTTTCACACCGAACGAACACATTACCGTGAACAAATCATCATGGGCGAAACAAAACAAACCTCGATTTCCCGTCTACTTCTGCTGTTGTTGCTGCTGACTACTAGTACCTCTCTAAGCTCTATGGGTCTGATGAGATCCCCTCTTGCCGCCTTCCCGGTTGGAGGTCTCCAAAGCGTGCGCAATGAAAGGAAACCACGAAGGTGTTACTAAATCATGCAGCAGCATCAGCAGCCGAGCATTCGTTTCTCGTTCGTTGGTGTTTTCCTCAATCGATCATCATCTTTGCTTTACGATGGTGAAGCGTTTTTTTTCCGCTTTCAAATTTCAATCTTCATCAAAGATTTTTTTTGGTTTGTTCTCCTCCGCGTTGTGCTTCCCTCTATCACCGAGATGGAACCCTTCTTTTACGAGTAGGGGAGGTGTGGGATTGTTTTGCCTACGTTCGTTTAACCAAATCAAACTACGGTCTATCAAGGCACTACTGAGGGTATGCGTTGTGAAGACAGCAAATTGTTCGTTATTGTTGTTCATTTATTAACCTTCATGTACCCGACTCCCGACAACTCATTTTCAAAATGCTCGCATTTCGTCAATTTTCATCTGATTTTTTTTAAGTCGCCCTCAATCGATCATAAATTGGTGCTAGTTTATTATACTCCAGTGGCCATGTAATATGCGGAACCATTTCGGAGATATTCCGGATTGTACTTCGATCAGGGGGTGGTAGAGGCGTCTGTTTCGCCAAATGGCTAAAGTGATTATTTTTTGTGCTATTGTGATTGAGAAGCCCCCGCGGAACCTGCTCCAGGTATTCCGGAACGGCCACCTCAGTTGATGCATACTTCAGTCAATTTTTTCTGCTCCATTCTCTCGAAATCATGAAGCTTGATACTTCGTAAGACATGTTTTGGTTGCAAATCAGCAATTTCCCCGATGACACCCCCGACACCTATGCTAGATATTGCGGGGTGGCCATATAAGTTTATACAGACTTCAGTATATCGTTTCTGACTCAGTCATTCGAAATCATGAAGCTTGATACGTCGCACGGCATGTTTAGGTTGAAAACCAGAAGTGTCCCCAATGGAGCCCCGCGGAACCTGTCACGGCGATCCGGATGGGTCAACTTATTCAAATGTGGTTATCGCAGTTGTGTTTCACTGTTCGCAGTAAAAAAAAAATCGCTAAAAATCCTTGGTTCAAACACAGTAACACATAAAATATTCACTTTTAGCCATTTTGGCAACCATCCTGACCCCAGCACAATCCGGAATATCCCCGGAATGGTTACAGATATTGCATGGCCACTTGAGTATAATAAACTAGCACCAATTTATGATTGATTGGCGACGATTTCAAAAACAGTTGAAAATTGACGAAATGCAAGCATTTTGAAAATGAGTTGTCGAGGGTCGGGTACGTGAAGGTTAACAACCTCAATCATAACCACTGGTTTTGGATATACACTCCCGTGCAAAAGTTTAGGGTCACCCCCTCAAAAACATGGAAATGTTTTTCGGTCATCTTTCATTTAATCCAGTCGTTCTCAGACTCTATCGAAAGATAAAGAGTTAGATTTGATTCGTAGGTACTTTTCACAAATTCTATATGAAGTTTTTAGTTTAAAAAGTTTACCTAAACTTACATGTTTTTCCTAAATCTGTACGAAAAATTGTTTTGAGTGTAATTCAAAATTGGGTCGATCAAATTTTAAAATTAAAGTTGCATTAGAACCCTATTTCTATCCTCTTTGAGAGCCATTCACTAGATTTTAGCGAAAAAAATCATAACATAATTTAAATTATCGAGTTAGGTTTACATGTCACCGTGCAAAAGTTTGGGGTCACCTTCCAAATGAAGTCTGAGTCGGATTTTTGTTCAAATCGTCATTTTGTTTTGTGCAACTTCAATTCCTTCTTTGATAGTTGAATGGCAAGACACAGAAATGGTTATGAAATGTTCATAAATTGTGTTCTCGACTAAGTTAAGGTAGAAAATGGTATATAAAATCCATACTAAATCAGCTAAGTACGTTATATTAAGTGCCAAAGAGGATGGAAGTGAGATAAAAATGACTGATTCGCGAATTGTACCCTAATAACTGTAAGTGTTAAAGTTGACTCTCTACATCTCGATATTGAAGGGACCATCGAGATAGGAAGAGATCGAACTTAAGAACCAATTTGTAATGTACACTAGATTGAAAAATCGTCCGTAACTAAGAAAAATAGTCAACAAACAGATGTCACTTCGCCTTCCCAGAATGTTTTGCACCTAAGAAACGAGATCTAGCAACCTGTAAAACAGGCATATCGACATGTTGAGAGAAAATCTAGAACAAAAACGAACGAGATCGCATCGATATATCGAGAAAAGGCGATACATCGACATGTAGAATGGTAAAATGAATGCAGATTGAAGGGACTGACCAAACCATCGAGATAGGAAGAGATATCGAGATGTAGGACATCGACATGTGGAGAGTCGACTGTATAACCACAAACGTACCATTACCCCAAAATCCATAATTTTAAGGAATATTACATATTTTAGTTCAAATAGCATTTTCATCAAGAAGTTATCCCTTTGCTTTGCACCAAAACACTAAATCTCGAATGTAATAGTACATTCGGAGAAATGATATTGTTTTGTCCAGCGGTTGACTAGGCCCCACGTTGTGTATTTTCTCCCGGGGGACTGAAGGAAGAACGAACTACTTCTTGCTACTGCTTCACGTTTCATTGCGCACCACAGAGAAGCAGTGCTCCTGCTCTGTGGTGGTTCTATTGCTTACAACTAATTCTACATAGAACACGATGTCGCTTATATAGGCGACAACGATAGTACGGACAATATAAATACAATTCCAATGATTGTGAATAGCAGCGGTGCGCTGCTCTGCTGCGTGTATCGAGCCCAACGCACAATCAAGCTGCTGCGGTTTCAAAGCGGTGTGGCTCTTCAATGGGCTGCTTCTGCACACGCTCTGCATGCTAGAAGCAGCCAACGACGACGCCGGTGACAGTGCGAGATCAAACAGATACTCATTGTAGTGGTTTTTGGGAAAATTGTGTATTTGTGGTTTTAACACTTACAGTTATATAGGGTAGAATTCAAGATTTAGTCATTTTAAACTTACTTCTATCCTCTTTCGCACTTTATATAACGAACTTAGCTGATTTAGTATGGATTTTATATACCATTTTGTACCTTAACTTAGTCTAGAACTTAGTTTATGAACATTTCATAACCATTTCTGTGTCTTTCCATTTAACTATCATAGAAGGAATTGGAGTTGCACAAAAAAAAAAAAATGACGATTTGAATAAAAATCTGACTCAGACTTCATTTGAAAGGTGACCAAAACTTTTGCACGATGCAGCATACCAAGGGGTGACCCCAAACTTTTGCACGGTGACATGCAAACCTAACTCGATAATTTAAAGTATGTTAAGATTTTTTTCGCTAAAATCTAATGAATGGTTCTCAAAGAGGATAGAAATAGGGTTCTAATGCAACTTTAATTTTAAAATTTGGACGACCCAATATTGAATTACACGGAAAACAATTTTTCGTACAGATTTAGGAAAAACATGTAAGTTTTATTTTTTTTTGTACTAAAAATGTCATATAAAATTTGTGAAAAGTACCTACGAATCAAATCTAACTCTTTATCTTTCGATAGAGTCTAAGAACGAGTGGATTAAATGAAAAATGACTGAGATATGACCGAAAAACATTTCCATGTTTTTGAGGGGGTGACCCCAAACTTTTGCACGGGAGTGTAAGCCACTTGTCCTCACAGTTTATAGCCCCACACAAAATATCACTTCTCGAGTAGAAATTTAAAAATACAACAAACATCTCATGATTTCATTGTTATTAAAGAGCTTTTCTAGCTTAATGAACGATAATCGCGTAGACGCGACCTTTTTCAATTCAAATGGAATTTTACTCATGTAGTAAAGAACTTTTAGTTGAAAATACTTATCATGTTATTTGTTTTGCAATATTCTTCACCTTACTTTTGAAAAGGATGCACGAAAAGAAGATTATAATTTTCTTCTTAAAAAAACTATAACTCGAAAACAGTGTGGATAACTGACACCTGACCCTCTTCGGAGCATACAGCTCTAACGGACCCGGAATTTGGATATCGGCGAACCGCAACTCATAATGGACGGCCCCCAATCGGACTGGAAAAGGAACAGCAGCCACACATCAGCATCATCATCGTGCTCATCATTCTACCGTGGACAGGATAGAAAAGTTGAAGCAACACAAGGCACCAGTTCGATATACATAGTTGAATTAGAATAGAATACATGTAGGCGCTGTACAAAGTGTAAGTACAGCGTCCAATTGGAATCGCTCACGTAGAGCCCTAGTGGACAAAAGAGCTGTAAACTAGATTAAGTGATTAAGAATAAAAACTGACACTGAGGAAGTTTACAAGTGGCAGTCGAAGTACACGTATCGCGGAATAAAAAGAAACAAACTGTACACTCATTCGTAGATGGTATTCTGTAGAGGGTTGTAAAAGTCTGTACAAGATTCAAAAACAGTTTGTTAAATTGAAATGATGTCTTCGAAGAAGTTGGAGGATATTTGAAGGACTTTTAGAATTAAAAAAAAATACACTAAGAGTAATATTTTTTACAGATCTTTGTTAGATGTCATATAATTTCAATTCTTATAAAGCCTGTAACTTAAGTATATTTAAATGTGGGAAAAAATAATGTATGTTTTTTTTTATTGGAACTCGTACGTAGAATCTAATTTTCATATAAATATACTAAAAGGGGGCCCCTTTTGCTCGTTTTGAAAATCGATAAAAATAAAAATTAAAAAAATAGTAAGAAGCATTTTATTATCCTGGGCTACTTGACAAGGCTGAAAGTCAACTTCTACAAAATAAATATAAAAATTGGAAAATCAAAACTATATGACATCCAGGGATGCCAGATGATTTTTTGAAAAATCTGTATCACTCTTTTTGAAAATCTGTATCACATACAAATTTTGGGAGAAAAATCTGTATCCCATACAAAAATAAAATGACTCCTCTTGCTCAGAAATCTGTATTTCATATAAAACGAAGTCTGTATGGGTGCTCAAAAATCTGTATAATACAGATAAATCTGTATATATGGCATCCCTGATGACATCTGGAGATACACGAAGTCAGAATGGGTAACGACCCTATGAGCTGGCAGTTTCCTCACCGAAAGAAAGAACTGCCACCAAGCATCAGCATAAAATGTGCCACCAATAAAGTTCAACAACACCCTACGAAGTCAGCAGAAAATGTGCGATAAGTACGATCGTGCCGCGCAGCGCACCATCAGTACTGCACCATCAAAGTTAGCAACAATGTGGCCATTCTCAGATAACAGCGCAGAAGTAGAAGTGGAGAATAACATCTCCACACACGAAGCAACAGGATATACAATCGATGCCCTGTTTGTCATCATCATCATCGTCGTCGTCATCGCGTGGAAGTGGCGGCGCAACATGAGCCGCATAAAATCCCTGGAAGCGGCGACTAGAGGGAACAACCTCAACGTCTGAACGGGCGGCGGCGCTTAGTCAGCGAATCGGGTGCCTTCAGCACCAGGAAGGAGCACCAAGAGCGGTGCACACTGCACCAACCATACTTAACTCTGTATCAAAAACTTGAAAAATAAATCAGTCTTTTTTAACAAGTCAAGGGAGTTGGATCTTCATTCGATCGAACTCCAGGTTCCAGGATCCGTTGGATCCTGTCCGCAAACCCTCTTTCCGCGATCACCAACGGGTGATCGCGCCCATGGTGACCCCGACGTGATGCTCGTACCGCGCGCGAAACGAGCATCAGAATAGTGAACAAATTAGTGATACCCATTTTGTGAAATGGTGACGGAGTGAAGTGAAGCCCTCGCGCTGGGGTTCATGGAAAAGACATCAATTAGCAGCCCAGCAACCAGTTCGAAACGCCGGAGTGTGGGATGTGTGATAATTGAATCATCGCGTAGGCAAAGTGCGAGAGTTAAAACTCTCACCCGCGTGTGCATGTTGACATTCGTAGCCGCCCGCGTGTGGTCAAAAATTACAAACGATGGATCGTCCTCTGAGTGATGATTACCTGTACACCATGTTGTTTTTGGAGATGACAAAGATCTCTAACAGTGTAACCGGTCGGTCCAACATTCCTATCGATGAAGGTTTAGCAATTCGTCGTTTTGCCGACCACTTATATTTATTGGCCGCGGGTGTCGCGATCTCGCGTAAATATACATCGGATCGTACCAATGCATTGTACGAGCTTATCTCGGACATCCACGAGCGTGTCCTCTGGAACGCGAGTTCCTAGTTCCTAGCATATCAATTCTTTGAAAGCAAACACGTGAAAACTAACTAGTGCGATTACAATGGATTATGTTAAACTCGCGAGTGACTCGGACGGAATACAATTAGAAATTTCCTCAGCAAAGTGGAAGATTTGTGGTGCACTAAAGTGAGAACAAAGTGAACGATTGAAAATAGTGCGGGGAGTTGATAGCTCCTCCCCACTAATCGTGCAAGCAATTTCAACGACCCGTCGGCAGTGTTTCCATCCAGCAATGGTAGCGAGTGAATCTCTCGCCGCTGGTATCCTATCATCGAATAAGTAGTGACGGACGCGTCATTCTAACCCCGCTATCTGCGGAAAATATCAAGTAAGTCAAACTAACCATAAAAATGCCGGTGGATGACGAAGACATAAGCGGATGGCGCCGGCAACTTACCGCCCTCGAAGGGTCGGTAAACGACCTTGCCAATTTCGTAAACGCCCAAGACGACGACAACCCTCCCGACATGGAGGAAATTTCAGTCAAGAGAGACACATTAAGTCTGCTCTTTGATCAAGCAACAAGCGTTCTACTCAGAATAGAAGGAGCCTGTGGTCCCTCCGAGCGGAGAGCCCCACTTATAGCAAAAGTTATGACGGCGCAGACATCAATGTGCCGTTGGATGCGCCGACTCAATGAAAGGGAAGCACTCGCAAATAGGCACGTAATGGATCCAGCGTTGGATCATACCATGATGCAAACAGCCAATCGCTCCGATCACCTTCCTCGGCTGGAACTACCAAAGTTCCATGGTTCTGCCACGGAGTGGCTATCGTTTAAAGCCCGCTTTGAAAAGCGGGTCTCCACGTTGAATGAGGATGCCAACAAATACGCATTCCTCTCAAAATGCTTAGAGTATGAACCAGCACGAAACACATGTGAGGCACTTGAAAATTCAGGCCTTCCGTTTGCAGATGCCTGGACAACACTAGAAGAACGATTCTATAAAAAAAGAATAGCCTTTGAAGGCTATTTCTTCAACCTACTGAAAATCAGAAAAATCGTTAAGCCATCCCAGAAGGCCATACTGGGTCTAATCGATGCGGTAGACACGCTATTGTCTGCCACAAAGCAAATAGCGAACGAAAGCACACAGACCACTAGCTGCGCGGCAAATGGTTTGTTGGTCTGCTTAGTAAAGGAGCGGCTAGACGAACAAACACTCTCCAGAATCGAAGAAAAAATGGAGTTACAGAAGATCTACAGTTGGAATGAGTTCAAAACAGAGCTAGAAAAAATGGCAAACCAGCTCACATGTAAAGCCGCCGCTGAAGCGGCACATGCATCATCCTACAAATCACAACAGCGGATCGTTGCCTCCATAAGCAAGACGACCCCGTCATCAAGAGAAAAGAAAAACAAAACACGTTGTTTTTCTTGCGCAGGTGAAGGGCACACTGTATTCGCGTGTCCTTCTTTTTCAACGTTGAGTGGTCCCGAAAGATGGGAGTTCTTAGATCTGCGACGAATATTACTCACACTGTATTTATTTCAGAAAGTTCTTCAAATATCATCAAACATTTTCGAAGACATCATTTCAATTCTTCAAACCGTTTTCAAATTAGAATTTATTAAGAAGGTTTTTAGATTTTTCATATGCCTTTTTTAAATTTCGGTGAAGAATACTGCAAAACAAATAGCATGAAAAAAACATTTTCAGATACAATCTCATACATGAACAAAATTTATTTCAAATTGTGATTCGTACGTTGAGTTGGAGATTTTCTCAATATAAATTTAAACATAAGTTTCACGAAAAATTAAATGAACGAAATGCTGAAACCACTTTCAAATGTTTTGCATTACAGCCAGGGATGGGAACACTTACTTTCAAAGAATTACACTCACTTGCTATTGCACTTGCACTTGCTATATGGCTCAGAAGAGTGCAATCAAGAAACGATGTAGGGACGACTTCTGCCTTGTGGTTTTGTCTAAAATTTTGCCAAATAGAGTAAAGGTCGCACACGAGTCCCAAAGTCGTGACAGAGCTGTGAAAGCGACTCTCCATGAGGTGAGTATAATTTATATTCACCTAGTGGAGAGTTGCCTTTGCAGCTCTCTCACGACTTGGGTATGCGTGTGCGACCCCTACTCTTTTCGGCAAGATTTTAGACAAAACCACAAGGCAAAAGTCGTCCATACATCATATTTTGACTGCACGCTTCTGAGCCGAGTTAATAGCAAGTGAGTATAACTCTTTGCAAGTGAGTGTGCCCATCCTTGATTACAGCCACACCATAGAAAAACGATCAGGTTGAACTCGACTATCCGGACTAAGCTTCTGAAACTTCTCAATCATATATCTGGCAAACGGAATGATGTATGTATAAATCAATGTCAAAAATTCAGCATTATGCAACATTCCCTTCCCGAGTTATATGCTTCCAAAGCTTCCGAATCTGACTCTGGATAATCGAGTACAACTTCGATTATCGTGAAACTTGGTGAGTTTGTAGTTCATTGAAAATAATTCGACTCGCATAAAATAGAAAAAAGGTCTTTAGGGTGACCAATTTTCAGATAAAGTGGAACAAAAAATAAGGTTTTTTAAAAATAAAATGTTTGAAATAGCATATCTTTGGAACCAGTTGTCCGATTTTAATAAAAATTTTGTTTGTATGCTATTGAATTGTAGTTCAACGGAAAATAAGTTGAAGGAGCCAAATTGTGCTAAGATGAAAAAAGTGTACACTTATTTATTTTTTTTTTCACGTTTTCGTGATCTTTGGACCAAAGGAGTTTAATATTTTTATCACAAAAATTGACTTAACATATAAAAAATCAGATCCCCCACTTGGGCACAGGGACCTATTTTAGCCACTTACTGTTAAAACTCAGTCAATTTTTAACCGATTGACATGATTTTTGGAACACGTTCAGATAAGTACAGTAACTAGTAACCAGCTATGATCAAAAATTCAAGTACCGTCGTTGGGGGTGAGAATGGGTCAAAAAAGGATACTCAAAGATTGTTTGTTAAATAACAAATGCAGTTGAAGTCGGAATAACTTTTTATTTGGTATGTAGGGTATCGGGATGCTTCGTTGGCATAGTCCCTTCGTTCGGCCTATCTCAGCGTTAACCAAAAACTCAAACAAACACGCATAACTGGATATTGGAAAAGCTATGCAGCAAACAACTGCAACATTTCGTTTCAATTTTAGCACTTTGGAGCAATAAAATTAAATGAAAATGTCACTTTGTTTAGCTTTTGTAGACGCCATGATTCTTCGGCTTAGTGGGTAGTCTATACACATGATCATAAATGGCATGATTCTGGAACATTTCGAACTGACTTTTCAATAAATGAACATTTGATGCGACGGTCAAAGACGCTATTCTGAACTTGTATATTTGTTGTTAACGAATAATAAATATTTTACAAATTGGATGTGGGCCGAATATTGAGGACATTTTTTTCAATATGTACCCAAATCTTGGCCCATCAGTAAAGCGACGTCAACAACACCGATAAAATGACGTCAACAACATTGCTTGCGTAAGAACCAGAAAGAACGAACAGGAAGAAAGATTTTGTGTACGGTGACTGTAAAAATATAACACAATAATAGGGTTGCATTGTTTTCGTTAATAAACTAAGAAAGAACTTTAGTTTAAGTAATTTATTTACAGTTTTTTGAAAATTTTGCTCCGAAAATGTAATTTACAAGTAAGATTGGTGAACAAACAGAGATAATACTTCAGCAGAAATATTTAAAAAATGAGATAATAAGTGGTTCTAGTGCATGGATAGCAATAGGCCAACGTTGTATCCACTAATTGGCCAATTTTTGTACCATAGACCAACGTTGCATAGTGCATACCATCGCATCGAATCTTTTCAACTTAATTAAGTAAATTCTTGAATATTTACGTTAGTTTACTTCCAATTGGTGAAACATGCATTGCCTAGAGTGTGTAAAAGGGACATCATATTATTTCTAGTGCTATTAATTCATGAGTTATGGTCAAATTTGCCAAGGCGGCATGCAAAATAGGCCAAGGAATGGTACATATACCCTATACTCTTCTATGTGGTAATGATAGTTTAGCAAGAAAGTATCACATTATATGAATTGCTTACTAAGCTACAAATGATTGAAAATTGACCCAATCTCACCCCTTAGAGGGGGTGAGAATGGGTCAAAGTATTCAAAATCGCCTATCTGAGAATATAATATAAGGTACCCCGGGGCAAGTGAGACCTATAGCTAGTATTTTTATTATTATTTATTTTTAAGACCAACATTCTTCATGGAAAACATAAGTATCACAACTACGGATACTTTGAATACAAAAAATGTTATTGTTTCAACCATAAAGAGACCATATACGTTATTGTTGTTCATATGTAATTTTCAATTCACTAGGTGAGATCGACGTGCTCTACTTCATTCGTCGTTTAAAAATAGATTTGTCATTATACAAATACTTTTTTGGTTTCAGGATAATATTTGGAGTTCTTGCAAATGATTTCAAGCGAAAAAGCTGTATTTTATTTTTATTTATTACCTTAAGTTTTCTGCTCTCACTTGCCCCAGTGCATTTCGCTATCTGGGGTAAGTGAGACCTATGAGAATAAACAAACACAATTTTATGGGTTCATCTCGCCTTGTACAGCCTAAGATGAAATTAGCACGAAAGTCAATAAAAATTGACGCGTTAAGTAATCTACTGTTGAATTATACTTTATTACCTCCATTTAGATGATGAAATTCTTGTTAAAAATGGTAAAACCTTGGGTAAAACAAAAAAAATCAAAAGCATGTATTTTTTATGTTTTTCTCTACAGTATGCGGCAGGAAAAAATGCGAAAGTGTTTTTCAACTTCACACCTCATTTTCGTTCACTTGGCGTTAGTCAATCTATTTTTCATCGTTCCGTGATCTCTAACAGGCTAGTTTTCTGAAAAGTGAAATAACATTTTTCACATTTTAGTCACTAATCTTTACAGGACGGCGCCTGAAGCTCAAGGCAATCAGAATTTTCAAACCACAGAAAAGTACACGGGTCGCTAAATTTCACATCTGATAAAAGAACATTTTTAATTTTCGCTACAATATCATCATATATATGTACTTATTTCATCTAGTATGGTCTGGTTTTTCATCAAATTTAAGTTATTTTTTTTACTGTTTTAGCCACTTTGTTTTATGACCATTGGGCGCGCAGTTTATTGATACCCACTTTTTAGGCGTACATTATCACATGTTAAATATCAAATATGTTCATTTTTATTTTATAGAGCTAAAATATTGACATTGACTGATTCACTGACATGAAAAAATAGTCATATATAGCCCATAATTGGGGTGTGATAGCGCCTTGAACTTTTCGCATTTGTTCCTGCCGCACCCTGTAAATATCTTCCATTATTTTTTCACTTAACGATGCATAACCAATTCTTTTGAGCATTCAAGAACCGTCCATAAAAAATTAAAATAGGGAAATGACCTTTTCAAAATTCATGATTTAAAAAAAACATTATGTAATGATCGTAAGATTATGTAAGGGAGAAGATATTATTGAAAATCTCGAAACCCCAGATTTACTTTTGGCGAGATTCATCAACTATATAATATAGAGACCAAGTTTCGAAATCTTTTGTCTCTTCACTTTACGGTGCTTTTTGTATAAAAAATCAATTTATTTTGCATGAGCTGCTAGAGTTGATTCAAGTATTTTTCCCCAGCGATGTTTTATGTGTTACGTAATTTATGCACGATACCACAAACCTCTTCTTATTTTAATCTCTAAAGATAGTCATTCATATAAGAGATTTATGATTTATGTTACCTTATTTGTTGCAACTTATATTAAGCCCTTTGAACAAAAACTCCGAATAGGTCCCACTTGGCCCGTGAAACTCAGTAAATGAAGATCTGCTACACTTTTCATATATGGAATTTTTAAATTTTGAAACAGTTTTAATGCACGTTAATAAGTACAAATATACCAACAACGTCTTTTGGGTTCATTGGAATTATTAAAAAAATTGTGATCTGAAATTTTTGGCGTGACAAAACCAAATTAGCCATTTTTTAGGTCCCACTTGCCCCGGGGTACCTTAATTTTATTGATCATATCTAGTAAACCTACTTAAAATATAATGTAACCATGACGAATAAAAACTTAGGTAATTTTAATTTCCATGAGAGGAGGGAGGGTTACAATGAGGAAAAAGCGCATTGAAAGATTGATTGAAGAAAACATGATATTTTTAGTATACTGCAAAGGAAATGTTTATCCAAACCCTCCTTTATAAACTCTTATGTACATGATCATTGGCCCCTGTATTGCCAAAGCAAATGTTATGTTACACAGCGTTTCACATTATTAGACCCTCTCCCGCAATAACATTTTAACGGATTTTTTAATAAATTTTGTATGAGTCCTAGTACAACGGTAGACTTATTTTTCTTTCTTTAGTATTTTTATGTATTTTATGAATGATCCTTATATGCCACTCTTAATTCATAAAGTTCAGGTTAAATACTCAATAAGCAATCACGTATGTCGCATCTCGACGTTCGTTTGCTTTCCGACATTGAACACAGAAATAAATACCAAAAAAAAAACTTTCCGACATTGTGCTATGTTACCGGTTTTATAGCCCCAGTATTTCCTGGGTCCCACTACCGTCTGGTAGTTTCACGATATTTCCTTAAAATTTCAAAAATAACTGGAGAAGAAGAACACTATTAAGTATATTTTGTGAGCCTACGATATTGCAGTACACTAAAGATTAGCTAATGTTTAGAGTAGCTGTCCAAACGCATGGGTTTATTGTTATAAATGATTTTAGGTACTAAACGTAGGAACACACTCGCTTGACACTTCTTCGATATATTTAAAAAAAAAAGTGCTTTTATGAAGATACGGTAGACATGGCACCACTCTTACGTCAAATGGGGACTGTATAACAAGTTGAAATTTTAGTTAAGGTTATGTGCACTCAATAACTTGCTTGACTCAATCTCACCCCCATTCTTAATATTTTGACATAGGGTCGACAATATTGAATTTTTAAATAAAAAGAGCAATGACAGACCACCTTTTTCGTTGTATCAACTTGGTAATACCTACAGCTAACCACTTATAAGAAAATTTATGGTTAGGTACTTGTGTGAAACATTACGAAGGAGACATTTTTTCAGAGTGATTTACTAATAGTTTCATCATATAAGTTTAGCCACAATTTTAACAAAAAAAAACGATTATTGCTAAACATCTTATTCTGCATCATGACGTGTAAAAACATCTCCTCTTTGAAATAATATAAAGTTTTCAATATAAATTAGCGATAGTTGATGAGCTATTTCAAATTTTATATTTCTCCGTTTTGACCCAATCTCACCCCCAGACCCATTGTCACCCCCATCGACGGTAAACGATCTGCGGACCCTACAAAGAGTGCGGAACTGGAGACAAACAGCCATAGACCGAGTGGAATGGAGACAGCTACTATGTACAGCAGACGCCACCCCGGCCTTAGCCTGATAGGTAAGGTAAGTATCTATTTGCTTCCATCTGATGAGCCACTGGTTATTTTCCGTCTGGATCTAGCGCATATGACGAAGTAGATTTCTTCCTTATGTTAAAACAACAATATCGCATATCCTTACATCCAAAACCGCAACACCGAACATCAGCGCAGCACCAACACGTTGTCGGTCTATTTTAGAAACCATTTTTTGCGGGTTCGTCGCCTGGGATTTCAATTTCGGCTCTTGAGAGCTCTTAGTCCGTCAGGTTGTCCGTCCACCAGTCAAAGTGGGTTGGAAGGTGCATTATCTACGATTCTCCTCTGCAGCCACACGCTGCTGGCGCTGCTGGCTGTTATGCTGTTATGTAATGTTGGGATGGTTTGCTATCCATTTCTCATCACCAGAGTGAAGTGGTAGCGGAAAGGAGTCAACCCCTGCCAAGACGGGGGTCTCTATTTCCGAAGAAAATCAATTCGAAATGATGTTTTGCAGGAAAATTGAGGAGATTTCTTGGACGGCGATGACGATGTCGAATGCTTCGGACAACGACGGCGATGACCAGCCAACCAACCAACCGTCGTCGGTCGGAGAAAGGGATAGACTGGCACAAAGGGTCAATCCCATTTCATAATGAACGACGAACGGAGGGACAAGAAGTTCGGCATTGGGGGATTTCACTTTTCATCCAGCCCGGCCGGTTTCTTATAAGTGGGTTTAGGTTCGAATGCTGTGCGGTAGTGGTGAGTGTGGTGATGACGGGAATATACGGAATAGATGATGATTTGCAAATATTTGGAAGCATCGATGATGAAACCGATCTGGAGCTCAAATGGGAGAAAGATGATTGAGGAACTCGATATTAGATGAATCAAATGATTGGAAATATATCTTGAAGGTCTATTCTTCACTTAATCTAGTGTTCAAAGAAGGTGACTTTTATTCTAGATTCGATCTTGAATTTATTCTAATTTAATATTTTCTTTCAAGCCGATAGCTAGACGCAACAGTTAAGTTAAGAAACTTTGATGACTCTTCT
This sequence comes from Aedes albopictus, assembly GCF_035046485.1. NCBI lineage: Eukaryota > Metazoa > Arthropoda > Insecta > Diptera > Culicidae > Aedes > Aedes albopictus. The sequence continues at coordinate 57,150,761 of NC_085138.1, read as the reverse complement.
TGTACATAAAATTACCGGTTCCTTAATCTCATAACATCAACTTGCAATCCTTAATGTGTTGCATAAGTAATTTATCTTAATTCATTCAATTTCAATCATACATTCGTACAAATTTCAGTCCCAATTTAATATAATCACAGTTTTCACCGCAAAAATAAAAACCGAACACGCATCGCACAAATCACATCTCGTTTAGTATTCTACTCAGTCCGGCAGCACAATCTGCATTTCACTCTTATTCAATCCAGTCAGCCACCACCATCAGGTGAAATCAAATCCTCACGAATCGCAATCAAACCCGGTGCGCCCCGGTACATATCACCGAAAACGGAATAAAATATTCAAATCCAGTGCGCTTCGCGCGCGGCGAAATCCAAATGCCAAAGAAAATATCCAAAAACTATACACCTCAACTGAACCTCACCGGCTTCGGCATTCGACGGCGCAGTCACCAACAGTTTGATTGGGTTGCATCGCGGCTATGGCTGGCTGGTGGTTTGAGCCATTCATTGAGCTGCAGCAGCTGTAGTCATCGTCGTCGTCGTCATTCGTTCGTTGGTGACAGTCATAGAAAAACGATTTATATGCTAAGCAGATGCGGGGCAGGCTCTGTGCTGTGTTGTGGGATTGCGGTGTGTTGTGTGTTGTGTGAGGCGCCAACAGTAGTGTTACGCTAACTTTCTTCCTCTTGGTAAGGTGGTGCTGCTGCTGCTGACATCGTCCATTAGTCAGTTCAGGCCTAATGAGCACACGAAGATCTTTGCCGTCTTTGGTGGCGTGGCGACAGATTTCTCTTCGGAGATGTGATGAGTGTTTTTCCCCATTTCCGTGTTTGAGTTGAAAAGGTTGCTATCGTTTTACACATATTTAAATAAACCTACATATTTTAGCAATCTGAAGCGTTTACGCGCGCGACTTTATTGGACATATTGATAATGTGTTTCCGACCACATGATAAGCGAGTGCAAAACGATTATTTGCAAAGAAAGTTCTTTGCTACAATCTATAGAAGTGCTCAGGACCGTTAAGCTGGTAAACAGGCTCTCAGGCTCAGTTAGAGCGTCACGAAAAACAACCCACTCACCTTGATGTCAAAATAATATTGTTCCTAATTCTAACTGAATCCAGTCCAGGACATCATCAATATTCTTACCTGCAAAAAAAATAAGAGAAAATCTTTAGCTTGTTTTAATTTGCATTACTGAAAAAAGTTCTGTAAGGGACGATGAATTCTTGGGCCGGACTGGAGACCGGGATCACAAAAAATTGTGAAGATTTTTTTCTCGAGATTTTTTTTCAGTTATCACGATATCAATGACATTTCGTGGACATGTTGTTTACAATTTGGACTTGGAGAAATTTCGTCGGCTTTCCAAAAGTAGTGTGATTGTTGAAATGTGGGTTCACGCGCGCGTTGAGAAGTGTGCTCATTTATAACTTGCTGGTGGGATTTTTCCACGAGATTCCTCAAGGAATTTCTATCGGAATCCCTTCAGTGCTACCTTTTCAGATTTTCCTAGATTTTTTTCCAGAGATTCTTTCAGGAATTACTACTGCAGTTTCCACATACCTTCAACACAGTTTCTTCCTGGATTCCTCAAGGAAATGGTTATAAGATAGTTCAAGGAGTTTATTTATAATCCCTTCAGTAGTTCTGTTCGGGATTGTTCCAGGAGCCCCTTTCAGTGTTTTCCAAAGATTCCTTCAGAATTTCTTTGTTCTTAATTTCCCTTGAGATGCATCCAGGAATTCTTCCTGGGTTTCTCCAAAAACTTATTCTAAAATTACTCTAGTAGTTACTTTTGGGATTCTCAAGAAGAGTTTTTTCCCTAGATTCTTCTAGTGGATCATTTTGGATTCTTTCAGAAATTTCCTGTGATTCTTCCGGAACTTCTTTTGAGATTCCTAAAGAGGCCTCACCGGGGATTCCTCCAGAAACTCTCTTCGGAATCCCTCCTGGAACGCTTCCAGGGATCTTTCTCTAAATATTTTTTTTTAGATTCCTCAGGGTATTGCATTCGGGATTCTTCTAGGAATTCAGTCTGAGATTCCTCAGGAAGTTGCTTCCAAGGTTCCTTCACGGATTCCTCTCAGAGTATCTTCTGCAATTCCTCTAGTTACTTTTAAAATATCTTCAGAAGCTTGTTTTTCAAGGATTCCTAAAAGAGTTTCCTGGAGATATTTAATCCCGGAAAGAACTATTGGAAGAAACCCAGAAATAACTTTTGAATAAATTCTATAACAAAATAATTGAAAAATTCCTTCAAGTATTCTAATATGAATTATATAAGGATGAAAGAATTCATTACGGCACTGCTAGAGTAATTCCGTAAGGTATTTCAAAACAAATATCCTAGTAGTATCAGAGGGCCGTTCCAGAGGCACGTTATCCTTCATTTGGGACATTGGTCCAGAACGTAGCTCCCGGAGGAATTCTAATAGATGCTCCCGTAGGAATTCTGGACAGAGACACTGGGGAAGCCTAGGAGGAATTCCTGAAGAAGTTCCTGAAATAACTACTTTGGAGGAATTCTGGAAAGAACTTCTGGAGGAATCTCAGGCAAATTTCCGGGTGGAGTTTCTAGAGCGGTCCCTGAAGGAACTTCGGGAGCAAGAATGGAAAATGTCACGGAATTTTACAAAAAAAAAACAAATATCATGACATTTTTCAATTTCCTCCACTTCTGGTGTAAATTTCCGTCCATTCACATAACCAATAAAGGTGATTAATTAATGAAAATTGACGATATCATCTATAAACATTTCTACTAGGGAAAGAGAAATAAGTAAATAACAAAATGACAATTTTATGACATTTCCCATCCCCGTTATGGAGTATTAGCAAACAAAAATCCTGGAATAATCGTAGAAGGAACTGTGGACGAAAGCCCTGGAGAAACTCCTGGAATACTAGAAAGCGTTCCCGGAGAAATCTCGGAGAGATTTTCTGTATGGAACTCTGACAAAAATCCTGGTACTCCAGCAGGATCTTAAATCCCCTTGAGAAACCTCAGAAGGAACTCTTGTAGGTATTACAGAAGCACCCAGCAATGAATTCCTGGAGGTATCCTAAAAAGAACTCCTAAAGAAATAATAGAAGGAAGTTTCGAATGATCTTAGAAGGAACTTCTGGATAATTATTAAAATGAATACCCGAATTAATTCCAGAAACAACCGAGTAGGAATAACTAAACAAATCTTGGAATGACGTACATGAGGGAATCCCGGATGGAATTCCTTCCTCATGCTTTCACGAGTCACTTGACAAACACCTTTAGCTAAGAATTATGTGCTTCCCGTTGGAATCCCTAAAGTAGTTCCCGAAGGAATTCCGGAAGGAGTTCATAGAAAAATTTCGGAAAGAGACACTGGGGGAGGACTGGGAGAAATTCCTGAGGAAATCTCGAAGAAACTCTGTGGGTTAATTTTTGAAGCTACTTCTAGAGGAAAGCTGAAAAAAAACTTCTCTAGAGCAATGTCAGAAGGAACTTTTGGAGGATTCCAGGGGAAAATTCCGGGAAGAGTTTCTAGAGCGATACCCGAAGGAACTTTTGGAGGATTCTCAAACGAAAATCCCACTGGAATCCTGAAAGGACCCGGAAAGAATATCCTGGAGGAATACTGGAAAGAGTTTCTGGAGAAATCCCGGAAAGATTTTCTGGATGAACCTTAGAAAGAATTACAGGAGGAATACAAGCAGGCTCTTTGTTCACGCAAAACATGGATTGTGTACCAGTCTTACTGCCCGAATCAAAATATTCTAGTGCATTCGTTCTATCTCATAGCTTTTTTCAGTCCATCGCAGCCTCCGATGATGCTGGTGATAGTGATCTGAATCATAGATTTTCGCTTCACTTTACTGTCTACTCGACTTCCCGCTTTACGAGATAAAGCCGAACAACAGATTCGGATTTGTAGTTAGTCAACTTGCATTTGATGTTGAGCATGAGCTTGATTAACCGTCCGTGGATGCTACTCCGCCTGGCCACCTCTACTCACACAAGGAATCAAATCTGCTGAGGACTAGCAGGCATCTACAGTGTATGAGCTGGTGATCTTATATTTTTGTGTAGGCGACAATGGCAGCTGCCACGTCAGGTTGCAGGTCAATGTGGCGAAGAGGAAGGAAGTGACATTTGCAAGTGATTGCAATTAATCAGTTGTATCCACATCAAACCGTATATAATGCCGTGTGCAGCATACATAGTTGTCCCATGTTCAATGGGATTCCCTATTAACATGGAGCAACTATGCTGCACACGGCAGTATACCTCTGTGTCTGCACAAATTCATGTGGATGTCAGAGTGTTGGTGAGATATGGTTGGCAGAGGGTTCACACATGGGTGCATGCCCGATCAGAAAGGCATAACATAATTATATCAACGGTTGATATCTATTAGAGTGGGTCAACGTTGTATGGAGAAACTTTAAATTTGATCGTATCAACCTGGAACAAAGCTTTTTCAATCTATATTAGCGCCCAAAACAACTGTGCAAAATTTGGGAGCGATTGGTTGCGTCCCCGTATTCCGCATTGCGATTGAAATTTGTATGGAAGTTAGTATGGGAAAACGTACTTTTTTGCATTTTACTCATAAGTTGTATTCTTTTGTGTAATACCATATAACTAATGACGTTAAAGTATAGCCAAGGATATGCCGAAAAACTTTGCCGAAGACCGCGAAGAGATCCGACGCCTGTGCAAAAAGTTATTCGCCTGGAAACTTAGGCCAAAAATTGAGATTTTATTATTGATGTTATTCCTTTACATGTTAAACGTTAAGCACCACCGGGCAATCTGTACGTTATAACTTTTTTCACAAGTGTCGGATCACTTTGCAGTCTTCGGTAAACTTTTTCGCCACATCCTAGGCTATACTTCAACGTCATTAGTTAGATTGTTTTAGACGAAAAATTTCAATTTATGAGAAAAATGCAAAAAGGCACGTTTTCTCATACTAAATTCCATACAAATTTCAATCGCAATGCGGAATACGGGGAAGCAACCAATCGCTTCCAAATTTTGCACAGTTGTTTTGGACGCTAAAAGGAATCGAAAAAGATTTGTTCCAAAAAATCGACTTTGTTGACCCAGTCTAATATCTATATCAAGGTTTGTTATATTTAGATATATTGGAATCGGTACGAAAACTAGTTTGTATTATTTCAAGGTTCTAACGAAGTCAGTTACAATAAATGAATATGTGATTTGATCATCATTACATCAACATTATAACAAACTCAGTAATAATTTTTAAAATGCAATGTGTAACTCATCAATATTTTTGGTAATGTTTAGTGCGAAAATTAACCGCTGTATGGCACCATTGTGTTTAGAAAATACACAAGATATCAACAATCTTTTATTATATGAACTACCAAAAAAGCTCGTGTCTTCATCAAATTTGTACAGAAAGCTTATGACTTTGGAAGGTGGAAAATGAGGTAAGCAACTCCACCATTACGTGATGATATTGGGTAATTTTAAATGTTTCTTATCATTATCCGGATGACCTGCACAGTTCGTATGTTCAGCAAAATTGTTCATGATTCTTGAAATTCTCGAATGGTGTAAAATTGTATGCACAATTTCACTCCTACGAGCTATTTAATTTGTTAAATCTCATTATGCTGCTGTCCTAAGAAGTTCGGATCATCACTCATCAGCGAAGTTGTCGAGAAGTCCTTGGCTCTCAAGTGGAAAATGTTATATGTAATTGAACTGCGGCGTTTACATTTGTTTACAGGATTTTGTACATGTCTTACAGGTTGAATGTTTATTATGGATGGCTACGGAGAACTTTCAGGGAATATTTCTAGAGATATTAAAAGTATTTCTCTTGTAGGTCTTCTAGGGAGCTCACTAAAAGTTCTTCCAGAGACCTCTCCGAGAGTTTTCTCAACGATTCCTATGTGAATTCTTACTGACGATTGTCCAGTCAATTATTTAAATATTTCTCCAAAAGTTCTTAAATAGATTTCCAAAGAATTCCTCTAGAAATTGTGGTTGGAGAATTCTTCAGCTACTTCTCCAAGGATTTCTGAAGAAAGGCTTCCGATGATTCCTACAAAAAGTACTCTAAACATTCCTACGGTAATTCCTCCAAGGAATTCCTCTAGAAATTTTTTCCAAAAAAGTTCAAAGGTTTCCTTCAGGAATTTCTGCAAAAAATCCATAAGAAATTCCTCCACGTATTCTTCCGGGTAATCCTCTAAGGAATTCTTCAACAATTCCTCCATGACTTTTTCCATGACCTCCTTTTTGAATTCTTCAAAGAACTTTGCCCCAAGGATTTGTTAGAAGATTAGTTCATATACATGTTGAGATCCCAAGTAAACCACTCCTATGAACCATCATCTCTGATCATGGAACACGAAATCACCAATTATATTTCACCGACCAGATTACGTCACCTTTGATCTGTCGGAGCTCTCAACTTAAACTATTAATATGAATTCAATACAGTATACAGATCATTCGTGATAGGGATTTCCCGCAAGGTTTATCTTAAGTTCAATCCAAAATCCAACATACATTTCGTCCCTTGAGAATTTCTTCAGAGAATCCAAAAGGGAGATTCTTTAAGACATTCTGAGCAAATTACTTCAGCCTGTGCATCAAAAATTCCTTAAAGGATTCTCCATCAGGGAAAATCCATCAGAAATTCTGAAGGAACTCGGTAATTAATTAAGTTCTAGTTTTAAAGTTAAATTTTTCAATCCAATTCCAATTTCTTCGAAATTTCTTAGTATGTGGTCACTTAGTCTCTGTTGTGAATATCAATACAATTAACTACAGCTTTTTTCCACAAAGATAATCTGTGTATGCATATCTGCCGATCAAAATACTCATGTACTAGCAAAGTTGTTTTGTTAAAGTTAATAAAATATTCAGTTCAACAGCGAAACGAAGTGTTTGATATCCCTTTGGATTTCCTGAACGCTCTGTGTTCGAAAACAAATTACTTCAAGTATTTATCGAAAGGTTTCTTTACAAACTTTATCGACAATTACACCAATGACTCATTATGGAAATGCTTTTTTCTATCCTTTTAAAAATTCCATCATAAATTCCTCTCCAAGGGAATATTCCTGCAAGAATTTGCGGTGGATATTCCTACTGAAACATTCACCACTTAAGCGCCATAATACTTCTGAACAACTTTGCAGAACGAATATCATTAATTAATAATAATGAAATAAAACAGGCCAAAAAAAAACGCTTTAAACATTTAAATAAACGCTGGCGCAACTAGTGATTAGCTACACACTTTTCACTATTTGAAAGTTATTAGCTATCTGTTCAACTTAGTTAATAACACAAAGATATAATTGCTATCAACTGTATTAAAAACAGTTTCGTGTGACGTTCATTCGCGTAGGTACAGCGATGTGGGCTCCAGCTCCGAAGTAGTGAACGCTGGCTCTAGTGCACAACGAGCGCACACGACATTGAAGCTGAGGGAATAAATGGGCTGTAGTAACGTGCATGGTGACGTCATAACTGGGTATGATGACGTCATACTTCCCCCCTCCGGTATGTTGGATCAGTGAGTCTATTTATAGAGAAGCTACCAATATGAAGAACCATTTCAGCATATATCGCCCCTCACTTCAAGTGCTGTGATGGCCTCACTGGTAAAAACGACGAGCTCCTGTTCTAGGTTCTAACCGTCGTAGGTTCGAATCCCTGGGTTTTATGTATACTATGTGGAGAAGTTTTTTGATGCGAGTAACTTTTTACTAAAAATAAAATTTCACTCTAAAAATTGATTACCCAAAAATGAGTTAATTTTTACACTACTTAATTTTTACCCAATATATTTATAACTGCTTTATAACAACATGTGATATAATTTGATTGATTTTTTATATCTCATTTTGTTATAAGCTTGTTATAATTGTATCAAGACCTGTTATAATTATGTTATGACTAGAGCAATTTCAGTTATAATTTTTGTTATTTTAACACCTAACCGGCGAATTTTATAACTCATTCTGTTATGAAAAATCTTTGAAATAAATAACTTAATCGGTTATAATTTTGTTATGCCTTTCTGATCGGGTGGGTGCCATGCGTAAGGTGATAGAATTGTGTGTTTCATTATTCTGAAGCTGTGCGACACAGTTCGCATGATTGCATAACCCAGGCGTATATGATAGATTGGAACTGTGCTGTAAAAATTTGGAAAGAAGGGAAACGGCTTTTTCAACCCGTTTCTGCTCTAGCAATGGCTATGAACATGTGAATATACATAAGTTGTATATGTCGAAAGGAAGGAAGAAATGTATATAGAAATATACAAAGTAGGAGGAAAGGGACGGGCCAGGAATAGATCCCAGAACCTTCTGCATACAAATCAGAAGCGGTAGCCACTAGACCACCAAGCCTGTATTGTAGTTAGTCAACTTTCAGATGCGCAATAAACCACATCATCCGAACCTCGTTGTACAAAGTAATCTATGAAGTACATAATAAAATTGTATCGTTCCTCTATCTCCAATCAAGAGCACTGATCCCCCAATTCGAAAACCTTGATCGCAGCAACATAAAAAATCTGGTTGATGACGTTATCTTCGCCACTAGTATCCATGTCACTTGAGTCATTTGATCACTTTCACTTATGTCCGTTTTCTCTTTTTTCTCATGAAAGTCACTCTATGATTAAGGACAGCCTTGTTAGAATCCCAAAATGGCCGCCACAATGGCCGACTTTGGCACCTACTCACGATTTCGAACGCACACATCTCTTCGTAAACAAAACCAGCGCACCTGATCTTCTTATTTTAAGCTTATTACAAGTGAGCAAGAACAGAATAATAAAATGCACTGTTGTTTGAAGCTTGCTTCTTGAGATTTGTGCTTTTGAAGTTCTGCTGCACTGTTCAAGCGGGATTTCATGACGTTTGTCCTTAACGCAACTCGTAACACTGTTCCCTTGATCCGGCTTGAAGGAACAGATTTTTTATGTTGCACTCTCCTTGAGAAATTTCAGAAAGAACGTATCACAAAAGCACCCAGCAAAGAATTCCTGGAGGTATCCCAAAAGAACTCCTGAAGGAATCCCAGAAGCAACTTTCGGTTGAATTTCAGAAGGAATTTCTGGATTATTATTAGAATAAATTTCTGAATTAATTCCTGGAAGAATTCCGGTAGAAATTCCCAAACCAATCTCGGGATGATTTACATAAGGGAATCCCGGAAAAAAACTTCAGGATAACTTCTGCTAGAAATTCCGGTTGATTCTCCTGAAAGGCAGAAAGTTATTGGTGGAGTAATTTCAGAAAAAAAACTGCAAGAAACCCTGAAGGAACTGCTTGAGGTATCAGTGAAAGAGCCCTGGAGGAATTTAAGAAAGATGCCCGAAGCGATCAACAGGAGCGCTTTTATTTCGATTTCGGTATGACGATGCGATTATTTAACGGTAAACATGATGGCAAAGAATTGACAATACTGGAGTTTTCGGATTGACCTCGCAGAAAAAGTACAGTTTATAATAAGCTGATAAATTTTATAGATACACTGTGGTGCATAATTGATCGGACAAACGCCGATTTTCATACAATATGGCCGAGTTTGGGATGCTGTAACTTTGGTTTGCGTTGATGGATTGAGCTCAATTTTTGAACCGGAACTACTAATATGCTGAATTTTACGTACATGAAATACGAAATGTTTCTGTTCACAGGTTTGGACGTGGCAAGGCGTTCAAAATGTGCAAAAGTGATCGGACAGCAGTACCCCTTTGATTTACACGTGTGCAGCTGTCCGATCACTTTTGCACATTATGAACGCCCCGCCAAGCCCAAACCTGTGAACGATAATATGTTGTGCTTCGTATACGTAAAATTCAGCATATTAGTAGTTCCGTGTCAAAAATTGATCTCAATCCATCAACGCAAAGCAAAGTTACAGCATCCCAAACTTGACCATTTTGTATGAAATTCTGCGTTTGTCCGATCAATTATGCACCACAGTGTAGGTGTTTATATGACATCCATACTATACTGCTATGGTTAAATTCTTTAAGGTATTTTGTTGAATTTCGTTAACTTTTTTTGCTGAGTGTATATCCTAGTGAAAGAGTCAGTTTTGGCAACCAGGCCGATTTCAAAGGGTGATGATCTGTTTGCGTTCTTTCTTTTCAGTGATCGGCTGGACTCCAAATTAGATGAACATTGTCGCTTCCCGAGTAGGAGAGAAAATCAAATGAATACCATTATTAGTGAACTCAAACTGAATTATTGAATATCGTTTTATTGGCGTAACATTCCCACGAGGGCAATGTTGCTCCCAAGCTCAGAGAATCGGAACCGTCACAGTCACGGTCGTGCAGAATACCCACGCGTTTACCGATGTGGTGAGATGTATCCTCAACTGAAGATCATAATCAGCTATTGATATGTTTGACTATTGATCTTTTATTAAACACTAGCTGTCCCGGCAAACGTCGTTCTGCTTGCCCATTATGTTTTTCTTGTTTTCGGTGCGTTCCCGGTTCATTTCCCAATATTTTTTTTCGTATGAACACGTCAGCTCTACACGATTGAAACACTAAAAGAATGGTATACTTAGATACGTTGGCCCGTTTTCGAGCATATTTGTGGCATACAAACACCATTCCATTTTTATTACATAGTATAGGTAACTTATTCAGGTTCAAATATTTTGGGAAGAACTCTTTGAAAAACTTGAAGTCTTCCACTAAAAAATCTTCAACGACTATCTAGGAATTATCTTTGAATATTCCATCTGAATTTTGCTACGAACACTCTAAGAACATCTGAAGCCCCACTCTAGATTCTGTCCAACATATACTAAAAATCAGTTATTTAATTCACCCATATGTTTTCATATCATGTTACTATGCTAATGCTAAAAGAAGCGGCAACATATGTCTTTAATGTTGTGATCAAAAGTTTTTGGCTTGATTTTACATTGAGGGGCAGATAAAAAATATTTATCGAAATATCGGGACTTGCTGAAAATTTTTTAATATTTTTCAGATTATTTGCTTTATTATTTGTATCATACCCCGCCCCCCCTTCCCCACCCCTCGACCAACCAAGCCAGGGTGGGACAAAAAGTGAAATAAATATTTGTAACGGCCTCATTTATATAAAAAATCGTGTTCAAGAATAGTAACAAATATTCTTCAAATTGGTTGATTGTTTCAATGACAATCTCACGAATTTATCAGTTGATATTAGATACAGGGTGTTAGGTTCCTGAGTGCAAACTTTTTAAAGGGTGATAGAGGACCATAAATGGTGCAAAAAGTTGTTGTACGCATATGGTCAAATCTCAACCATTACGTAGCTATTGAACTCCCCATGTTTTTGACTCTTATTGCCTTAACTGGCTATAACTTTAAAATGGTCAAACTTATCGCAGTTTTTTCACCCTTATTCGAAAGATTATTGAATTTTCTATCAAATGGCATCTTTGCACCGATTGGTTTAGTTAATTAACTAAGTTTTCTAGAGCAAAATAGCTAAAAATAGTGTGTTTTTATTTGTTTTTGTCAATTATCTTTGAAAAAATGCGTTATATTTTAAAATTCTTTCTTTGGCAAAGTTGTGGCCCCTGTTCCACTCTACAATTCGTTCTTTGACACCAAACTTCTAACTCTTATCATTTTCTTGCAATTTCGATTAAAATGTGCGGCACAGTGCGCAAAAAGTGCTTACCATGACGATTGCAAATTTATGATCTGAAATGCGACGTTTAAATCGAAATTGCAAGAAAACGATTAGAGATAGAAGTTTGATGTCAAAGAACGAATTGTAGAGTAAAACAGGGGCCACAACTTTGCCAAAGAAAGAATTTTAAATTATCACGCATTTTTCAAAGATAATTGACAAAAACAAATTAAAACACACTACTTTTGAGCTATTTGTTCTAGAAAACTTAGTTATTTAACTAAACCAATTGGTGCAAAGATGTCATTTGATAGAAAATTCAATAATCTTTCGAATAAGGGTAAAAAAACTGCGATAAATTTGACCATTTAAAAGTTATAGCCAGTTAAGGCAATAAGAGTAAACAAATTGGGAGTTCAATAACTACGTAACGGTTCAGATTTTACCATATGCGTAGAACAATTTTTTTCACCATTTATGGTCCTCTATCACCCTTTAAAAAGTTTGCACTCAGGAACCTAACACCTTGTATGTCCAGTTTGCGTTCGAGAGTGTTTCAAAAGTGTTCAATCCTCCTTAGATGTTAAGGGGTTATGTATGTTGAGGTCGAGCACAAAATCAATTTTCTTATTATTTTATCTTAAAGTATGGGTTTTTAAGAATGCTATGTCAAATCGAGCCTATCTGAGTCATATCGACCCAATCGTCCTACTAGGGTTAGAAAAGCAAGTGTGAATAAAATACGGATGATGGAATAATATTAACAAACAGGACGAACGAATCCAGGTAACAATTTTCCTTGAGCGATTATTTTTTTTCATATTTGATTCTTCAAAACATCGATATTCAACATACTTTCCGACGTTACACCTTCAAATATTTCCTCTACAAATATGTTCACGGTCATTTAATAGGTCAAGTTTCCATCTTTTACGCACTGTGTTACTAACCCACTTGTCATTTACCGTTTCAATGGAGATCGAGTGTGTACTTGGGATTCCAAAATCATCCGGACAAGCACTTTGGATCAACCACAAAAGTTGACAATCAAATTATCATTCAATAGCGTCGGTTTTTGTCGTCATTGACTCGTTGAGAAATTTGCATCAGATATAAGTAGTACTTATTAAGAACTCGTACAGCACAATTTAAAATATTGTCATGCAAAATATTATTATTATTCTGCATGACATTGACATTTGCAGTTTCAGCACTGTCAATCATCTCTGATATACGTGCTTGAAAGTGGCAGCTTGTTTTTCAACGGAATAATAAAAAATAACTCTAGATATGTGAAATACCATTAGTACGGTATTTAAAAACAGTGGTCGTTTGCAAAATTTCCGCAAGTGATAGCGAACTTTGCATTAACGCAAATACTGCTCTCCAACCCAAAAACTTCAAATTCACGTTTGATATTATCAAGTATGTCTTTTTTATGTTTGATATTACTATAAGCCCTCCACTGTTATCAAGAAACAAATTTAATTTCAATTGTTTTTTTTATATACAACCTTAACAAGGCACACAAAACTGCTGAATGATTTATTGGTGTAGCTCATAAAATAATTTAAAACAAGATAACTTTGACCCTGTAAATGTCTAATTAACACATTTTGTCGATTCTTAACGAATTTCCTATGTTAATCTAAACACTGAAGAAAGGTTATTTATCTTTTGGAACGTACGGAGAAACATCTAAAAGAGGCCTGCACTTTTATCGCTGGAGTTCTGTATGGTAGTTGTGATGCATCACAGAATGGCTAATACAAAGCGCCAAAACATCTGGCAGAACAAAACTATCCGTTTTGATCCCCTAGACTACGAGAGCCAATAAAAATCAAGAATAAATTCCAGCTGAATCTTTAAGCTTAGTTTCTAGCTCCCAAGTAGAGCGCTCAAGTAAAATTCCTCCTTTTTCCGTTAGTAATTTTGACATTTGTTTAACTGACAGCATTTTAACGAAACGATGCTGAAAGAAGGATGTGAAAGAAAAGGGCTCCAGGTTGTTTACGATTTGGACTTGAAGAAATTTCGTTCGTTTCCGCAGGAAATGTTATTGAAATTGAAATGTACTTTTTCGCTCACGTGTGGGGAAAATGATTTAATTTATAACTTTCTTTCAGGTGCTCCACCAGAAAATCCACCAGGATTTCAGATTTCTCCAATAATTCCTCCAAAGATTCCTTCAGAAATTTCTCTGCAGGAACTCCTCCGGAGATTTTTTTGGAAATTCCTCGGGGAAAACCTTCCGGAGATCCCTCCAAAAGATCCTCCGGAGGTTTCTTCGGAGATTCATCCAAAAATTCCTCCAGAAATTCCTCCCAGAATTCCTCCGGAGATTCCTCCAGGAATTCCTCCGAGGAATCCTTCAGAAATTTCTCCTAGGATTCCTCCAGCAATTCCTCCGAGGATTCCTCCAGGAATTCCTCCGAAAATTCCTCCTGGATTATCTCCGCCAATTTTTCCAGGAATTCTTCTGAGGATTCCTTCAGGAATTTCTTTGGGGATTCTTCCGGATTATCTTTGCTGATTTCTCCAGGAACTCTTCCGAAGTTTCCTCCAGGTACTTCTCCGAAGATTCCTCCGGAGATCCCTCCAAAAAACATTGCGGAGATTCCCCATTCAACTCCTCCGAAGATTCCTCCAGAAATACCTCCTTAAAATTTCTCCAACACTGAAGATTCCTCGAGAAATTCCTCCCAGAATTCCTCCAGAAATTCCTACCGGAATTCCTCCAGAAATTCCTCTCGGAATTCCTCCGGAGATTTCTCCAGAAATTCCTCCGGAGATTTCTCCAGGAATTTCACCGGAGATTCCTTCAGGAATTCCTCCGGAGATTCGTCCAGGAATTCCCCCAAAGATTCGTGCAGTAATTTCTGGTGGAATCTCCTATTCCTGGAGGAATCTCCGGAAAAATTCCTGCAGGAATCCCCGAAGGAATTCCTGGAGGAATCTCCGGAGGAATTCTTGGAGGAATCTCCGGTGCAATTCCTGGAGAAATCTCCGGAGGAATTATTGGAGGAATCTCCGGAGGAATTATTGGAAAAATCTTAGAATGAATTTTTAGAGATTTGCTCCAGAAGATCCTCTGGTGATTGCTCAAGAAATTGCTTCGGGATTTCTCCGGTAAATTTCTCCAGGAATCCATCCGAAGATTCTCGGGGAAATCCTGCAGGAATTCTGGAAGAATTGCACGAGAATTTCGGCTTTAGGACAGAAGGTCGAAGGACAAATGGTCGAAGGACAAAAGGTCGAAGGACAAAAGGTCGAATGGACAAAAGGTCGAATGGACAAAAGGTCGAAGGGACAAAAGGTCGAAGGGACAAAAGGTCGAATGGACAAAAGGTCGAATGGGACAAAAGGTCGAATGGGACAAAAGGTCGAATGAGACAAAAGGTCGAATGGGACAAAAGGTCGAATGGGACAAAAGGTCGAATGGGACAAAAGGTCGAATGAACAAAAACATTACTAGACCAAATTACCAGCTGGTGTGTCACTTATAAGAATAAATAGTTTAACAGCTCATTGAGAGAAACATTATGGTGCTGTTATAGTAATCATATGTATTTCAGCCACTGACATTTCTATAGGAAATTTTTCCTTCTTTTGTTTATAGGCTATTCTTTCAAGTTGTGTTGATGTAGTATTTAATGGCAATTTAGTTTGATGTTTTGCTCAGTAATTTTTCCTTCTTGAATTTATAGGCTGTTCTTTTAAGTTTTGTTACTGAATTGATTATCGACTATTTAGGTACTTATAATTCAATCAGAAATTTTGCCTTCTTTAATTCAATAGCTGTTCTTCCTATCTATACAGCAGACACAATTACTACTTGTGATTTCGACGTTACGGAGGCTTTACATGCCGTTTCTGGAGTTTCGGAGGGTCTGAGGTGCGTTAAATGGGGTTTGTGGGTGTTTCAGGGGGATTTCGGAGGCATTCCAAAGAGCTTCAGAGCATTTCTCGGCGGAATTCGCAAACGTTACGGAGGCGTTATATGGCGTTTTTTGGGGGTTTCGGAAGGTCTGAGGTGCGTTACATGGGGTTTCCGGGGGTATTAGGGGGATTTTGGAGGCATTCCAAAGAGCTTCAGAGCATTTTCGGCGGATTTCAGAAACGTTACGAAGGCGTTACATAGCGTTTTCAGGGGTTTCGGAAGGTCTGAGGTGCGTTACATGGGGTTTCGGTGGTATGTATTAGGGGGATTTTGGGGGCATTCCAAAGAGCTTCAGAGCATTTTTCGGCGGATTTCACAAACGTTACGGAGGCGTTACATGCCGTTTCTGGGGTTTCGGAGGGTCTGAGGTGCGTTACATGGGGTTTCTGGAGGTATTAGGGGGATTTTGGAGGCATTCCTTAGAGCTTCAGAGCATTTTTCGGCGGATTTCACAAACGTTACGGAGGCGTTATATGGCGTTTTTGGGGGTTTCGGAAGGTCTGAGGTGCGTTACATGGGGTTTCCGGGGGTATTAGGGGGATTTTGGAGGCATTCCAAAGAGCTTCAGAGCATTTTCGGTGGATTTCAGAAACGTTACGAAGGCGTTAAATAGCGTTTTCAGGGGTTTCGGAAGGTCTGAGGCGCGTTACATGGGGTTTCCGGGGGTATTAGGGGGATTTTGGGGGCATTCCAAAGAGCTTCAGAGCATTTTTCGGCGGATTTCACAAACGTAATGGAGGCGTTACATGCCGTTTCTGGGGTTTCGGAGGGTCTGAGGTGCGTTACATGGGGTTTCTGGGGGTATTAGGGGGATTTTGGAGGCATTCCTAAGAGCTTCAGAGCATTTTTCGGCGGATTTCACGAACGTTACGGAGGCGTTATTTGGCGTTTTTGGGGGTTTCGGAAGGTCTGAGGTGCGTTACATGGGGTTTCCGGGAGTATTAGGGGGGTTTTGGAGGCATTCCAAAGAGCTTCAGAGCATTTTTCGGCGGATTTCACAAACGTTACGGAGGCGTTACATACCGTTTCTGGGGTTTCGGAGGGTCTGAGGTGCGTTACATGGGGTTTCTGGGGGTATTAGGGGGATTTTGGAGGCATTCCAAAGAGCTTCAGAGCATTTTCGGCGGATTTCACAAACGTTACGAAGGCGATACATAGCGTTTTCAGGGGTTTCGGAAGGTCTGAGGTGCGTTACATGGGGTTTCCGGGGGTTTTAGGGGGATTTTGGGGCATTCCAAAGAGCTTCAGAGCATTTTTCGGCGGATTTCACAAACGTTACGGAGGCGTTACATGCCGTTTCTGGGGTTTCGGAGGGTCTGAGGTGCGTTACATGGGATTTCTGGGGGTTTTAGGGGGATTTTTGAGGCATTCCAAAGAGCTTCAGAGCATTTTTCGGCGGATTTCAGAAACGTTACGAAGGCGTTACATAGCGGAGACGTTATATGGCGTTTTTGGGGGTTTCGGAAGGTCTGAGATGCGTTACATGGGGTTTCCGCGGGTTTTAGGGGGATTTTGGAGGCATTCCAAAGAGCTTCAGAGCATTTTCGGCGGATTTCAGAAACGTTACGAAGGCGTTACATAGCGGAGGCGTTATATGTCGTTTTTGGGGGTTTCGAAGGGTCTGTGGTGCATTACATGGGGTTTCCGGCGGTATTAGAGGGTTTTTGGAGGTATTCCAAAAGGCTTAAGAGCATTTTCGGATGATTTCAGAAACGTTACGGAGGCGTTACATGGCGTTTTCGGGGGTTTTGGAGGATCTTAGGTGCGTTACATGGGGTTTCAGGGGGTTAAAGGTAGATTTCGGAGGCATTCCAAGAAGCTTCAGAGCATTTTCAGCGGATTCGATTTCAAAGTCGTTACAGAGGCGTTTTGAGGATGGCGGAAACCCTCAGTAGTGTCCCTATATTGTCCCCGAAACCCCAAGCGCAATATTTATTTCCAAAATGGCCTAGGATATCGGGTTTCAACATAAACTTATTGAGCCAGGTTCGAAAATATCCGTATGGCATGAGACTTTTTGATTTGTTAGACGTGGGTCGTAACTATTCAGTTGGGAGCCACTGACTTTTGTGCCTTTGCTCCATTGGTGGTTATGACCCTCGGAACGCACAATCCGAAAATCTTTGTCTCCGCTTCTTCACACTTCCGGTTCCTAAGTTATACGCATGTCCCGTTCGAAGTTTTCGGAACCACTGGGATTTCATTGGTTCACTCAATGTGCCAATCCTCTACATTTTTTGCCGTGATTAAAAAAATGTCACAGTCACCCATGAATATTTCGTCTGCTCATACGTGAATGTTTTTGTTGCATGATAGTCAAGATCATGCACCGACGATTATCATGCAAACTACAGTTTTTGACAGTACATTTTGGATCAGTGCTCCCAACGTAAATTATTTCGTTTTGTTTGCTCATATAGTACCCAGAGATTATTTGTTCTTCTCTAATTAATAGATTGTTTAACTTTATTAAATCGCTGTAATGATTGGAATTTCAAATGACAATATTTCAATATATTATTCATCCTTCTTCTACCCATAGGCTATTCTTTCAAGGAGTACTATTTTCCACATTTAACTTTCATGAATAACATTACTTTACATCCTTCTATTGGCTTCTACTTTCTATCATTCTAGGAATCTATTTCGGATTGCAATGCGGTAGTAAATAGCTGCATATAAGCTTATTGTCGTTTTTCTGTCAAATACTGACCACTTTATCATGTCTTCCAAATTGTCTACTGTCAATTATACCTTTTGTTCTATTCGACCTTTTGTCCATTCGACCTTTTGTCCATTCGACCTTTTGTCCATTCGAACTTTTGTCCATTCGACCTTTTGTCCATTCGACCTTTTGTCCATTCGACCTTTTGTCCATTCGACCTTTTGTCCATTCGACCTTTTGTCCATTCGACCTTTTGTCCATTCGACCTTTTGTCCTTCGACCTTTTGTCCTTCGACCTTATGTCTTTCGACCTTTTGTCATAGATTCAGAATTTCAGAGGAACTCTTGGCAAATTTCCCGAAGAAGTCATGGTGGAATTATTGGTGAACTTCAAGTGGAATTACCGAGGTAATTATAGATGGATTCCTGGGAAACTCCTGGGGGAATTTCCTGGAAACTCATTGGGGGATTCCAGGGGATTTTCTGCAAGAATTTACGGGGAACTCTTGCAGAAATTCTCGAAAATCCCCTTGATGAATTCCCGAAGAACTCCTGGAAGAATTTCTGGGAAACTCCTGGATATACTCCTTAAAGAATTAACGGGGAACTTCTGGAGGCATACCCGGGAACTCTCGGAAGTTTTATCGGGGATTTCCTAGAGCCGCGGTCACCAAAGTGCGGCCCGCGGGCCGCACGTGATGTCCAGTTCTCCATGTTACCGTAGAATTCTTTGCTATGTTTCTTATGGAAGCTATTCTACTCCAGAAATAATCAAGAATAACGTGTTGAATGTTTCGTAAATCGGCCCAGGCGATGCAATACGAGTACATGAAAAAATGGGCCTGAGGATCACTGTCCTAGAGGATTCACATGAGAATTTCTGGATGATTTCCTGGGAAATCCCTAGAGGAATTTTCGGAAAACTCCTTGAGGAATTCTTGAGGAACTCCCTGGAGGAAAGCCCGGGGAACTTCTGGTGGAATTCCCGGAGAACTCCTGGAGGAACTCCTGATAGAACTCTTTTAGGAATTTTCGAGAACTAACCAGCTTGTTCCTGGAATTAAGAGCTATATTCGTGAGGAACTCAAAAACACCATCTTTCCAAAACTTCCAGAACTCCCGAACATTCTATTAAAATCATTAGCTTCTCTTGGGCCCACAGCTTCTTCGAAGAACTTGAGGAGCATCGCTGAAATATTCGTTTTTTTTTTAAATAGTATTTCCCGCTTCCTGCAGAATCTCGGACAATACTCGGACTCCTATAAAATCATAACTTTCTTTTATGAGAAAGGAATTCTTGGAACTTCCTTCCGTATTAACTTCTTTATATCTCATGGATTGACCAGGTTGTTCGTTCTTAAAATATTTGGATTTTTACTGCACTCATTTTCTCTCTATAACCCCATTATCGTACCCAAGATCGTCCCACAATTACCAACGATAGAGTGAGACAGAGCAAAAGCAATGCTGCAGATTCTCACATAATTACTTTCTTCCAGGAAACAAACTTATTCACCAAACTGAAGTTGTTTTGAAATTTACCGCAGGAAATCCACGCTCATTGCGTTTTGCCGCAGCGGCAGAGTTGCGGAATTTTTTTGAGTACATACCACAGTGCTTCCGCATTCCGTTGCACTTCAAACAGATGTTTTATCTTGAGTTCTTCCCTTGCCATATCTTTCCCCCTGTGTACTATAGGCCTAAGGCCCCTGTGTACTAACAGCTTAATGCACACTGATGTCTTTGGTGCGAAAGAAGAAACAAAAAGAAAGAGAAATGTCACTTTTACTCACGGAATAATACATCGACATATTATTCCGTACGGAAAATTAACAACATGACTGACAGCATCACATGACAGTGCCATCTGTTGGCAAATCTTTTTGGCTGCGAATTACTTATCAACTGCGAACGCTAGAGTAATTTTGATTGCAAAAGTTTTACTTGACCATTACTTGTCCTATCCTTTTACACAGTACTTACCAGGTGGAAACTAGCCATTACCTTTTAAATTGTGTAAATTGCTCACAAACACTCTGCTGGAAGTGTTTCAAGACGAAACCCATTAAAAGCTTTCGAAAAGTTGGATGATTTTTTTTTCTGTCCATAATAGATAATAACTTTTCTTCTTGCCTCTGGAAGGGCTTTCCCAGTATTTAGCTTAGGGGCAAGGTTTGAATTTTATTTTTATTTGTTTTCATGTTTGGGCCAATGACTTTTCTTCCTCTATTCGGGGTTACGTCTCAAATGTGACAGAACCTACTTCACAGCACAGGGTTCTATGAACAATTTCACAGTTCATAAGTAAGAGCTTTATATCCAAGGAAGGCCACTCTTCATTAAACTATGTACACGGTAAATCATGTTTTAATTTCATCCATTATTTCACTAATCAACTTTAGTATATGTCACGTAGAAATAAATGAACTGTATCTATGGTGATTCAACACAATGTTCTTAATTCTGCAGTCCTTTCCTTCGCAAACAATATTGTCCATACTTTGACGCCCATGCACAATTCCACACGAAAAATTCAGATCGTTAAATAGCAATAAATTTCACACTTCGAAGCACAACTAACATCACTTTCTTCAGTCAAAAAAAAAAACTCACAGTTCTATCGGTCTTTATCACACCCCATGTCACCACTCTCTCACCCACCCAAATCACAGATTGCCCGCCTTCGCAGAATCGTTTACCGGAAATAAGCAAACAATCCACAGCCCCGGCACACATTTTCCTCCGAATACTTTTTCACTTACCATTTCGATTTGCAAAATTTATCCTTGCGACGAGTGTCTCCTTTTTCGCTTGTATCTCCGAGCCTCCTTCTCCAACGGTGTGCGGAGAATCCTCAACCGCCCTAATGTATATGCTCTTTCACTTTACTCGCACACTTTTCCGATAAATTCTCGCTTGTTCAAAATCCCACTTCGAGGTTTGGTTGGGTTCCCTTCGGGATCCGTGGGAATCGTTAAAGGCACTTTCACACAATCCCACAATCGTCGTTTTCTTCGTTCTGCCGCCTATGCTCGACTCAAGGGCCCAAGCAAAAACAACAACAGGTAATCGTTTTAAATTCCACCGATCCTTTCTACTATTTCACGGATTTCGTATTCCAGGCACGCACCGGTTCCACTTTATATCCTTGGGTCTTCTTCCTGTTCGGAAGGATTTCCACGCTTTTTTTCCTAGTTCACCACCAACCAGCTTGTTCACAGGTACCGGAATGTCGTCGAACCGAGAGAACCGGCTTTCACCGAAAAGCGACCGAGCAATCGAAAAAAATAAAAAAAGAACGAAATGACACTTCCAAAAGTGAAACGCGCTATCCGAAAACCACCTGACGGGTTCGACGTTAATTTGCTAAATGCCTTCAAAATTTAACCCGCACAACGCTATTATACAGATCAAGTTTGGGATCTTTCCCGTCGACGATCCGCAGAGAGACAAAAACCCACCAGCCAGCAGCAGAAGAAACAGAAGCCCTCGTCTGACGGCGAGGTGACCGGACCACAGAGAGAGGATCCCACTCCGCCGAAACTTTGCTGGGTGCACATTGCACACACGGTTGAAAGGGTTCGTCGCTTGGTGCTACATCAGCCACGCGGGAATTTGAGCACCAACGAGAGTGAGAGTGAAATGTGCCTGCGCATCGAAAAACGTGATCAGCATCCGCGTGCGCTTCCACAACAGCAGGCGCGCAGGGTGTTCATTCCGTATGGGATCGTCGACGCGACGCCGCGCCGTTGCCATCGCCGTCGCGTCGGAGAGTTGAAGTGGTGAAAAAGCGACGAACTCACCACCACGCTGCGCACGGAAGAGAAGTTCATCCGAGAGCGTCGCAATGTGCGTCGCGTCGTCGCCAGTGATCGCACGTGAGATGGCCGGTCGGTAATAAAACGGCGCGGACCATCGGAGCTCTCGGAATGACCTGTAGGCGGTGCATGAAAGCACTTAATTAGGATTAAATTAACCCGCGACTCTGCGAGAACATAAAATGCGCTCGAACCGAGTGGCGCGACGGTCGCCGGAGAGTTGCCGACTTGTTATGGTGGTTATGCAACGGAGGAGACCGATTGAATGTCATGCGGAGCACATCCGGGTGGGTGTTCTTTTTGGAGGAATGCTTGAATTGAAGCAGTTCGGTCGCTAACAGGAAATTGGTCGTTGTTCGATTGGGGAAGACAAGTTTGAGGTTTTAATGTTTTCTTAGACAAATAAGGCATTCTAACAAGTCATTTGAAACACATTAAAACCGTAAGTACACCTACAAAAGCTACTGAAGGAAACGGACTGTTAACGTTTAAAAATTAAATGTCTACAAGCGAATTTGAAACGACTGACAAAGAAGCGGACAACTATTCCGAGTCTTGTTAACATGAATAACGAAACTGAATAAAGAATTCCCAGAGGAAACCCACGAGCTGATTGCCTATAATCAGCTTGATATACCGCTTAACTGAGTTAAATGAACCGTTTAATATAATGACGGGTACTACAAGCCTCTGAGCTTAGGATAAAATGGCGAGTAGCTACATAGGACAACGTCGCCTTTGATGATTTTTTAGATTTCCTGTATGTGCCTGTCAGAATTCTGAAGTTCTATGTCACCGATCTACAGAAGTGGTTCAATTTATTCGATCAAGTAATACAAAGTAACTTTACTCCAACGCCGAGCGTATAGTAGAGCTCCATCTTCGTCGGTCTTGGGCGATGTTCCCCCAGTTTCCCCGGACGTGTAGGGATCGTAGATCTTCTTCAACCGCGTGCAGCCAGCGAGTTCGCGGCCGCCCACGAAGTCGCCTACCTCTACCGGGTTCTCTGCTGAATATTGTTTTCGCTATTCTTTCTTCCGACATTCGCACTACGTGACCAGCCCACTGAAGTCTGCCGTATTTTATACGTTTCACAATATTCGCATCTTCGTACACTTGGCACAACTCGTGATTCATGCGTCTGCGTAACACTCCATTTTCTTGTTTCCCAACGAGAATTGTCCGCAGCACTTTGCGCTCAAAAACTCCAAAAGCTTTTTGGTCTACCTCCTTTAACGTCCACGCTTCGTGACCGTAGAGGGCAACCGGAAGAATCAGCGTCTTATACACCTCGTCCTCTTTTTACGTCCATGCTTGGCTGAGCGACAAAAAATTCTACCGCTACGACAATGAGCAAACTCAACAGTTTTATATTTTTAAAAACATCTTCGTGATTAGGAGAAGTGTACAAAAATATAAAAATGTGTATTTTGATCATTATTTTGTCGGTAGAATTTTTTTTCGATAAGCCAATAGTGGACGTAAAATAAGGTTTAGGTGTACAGAGCGAATTTCGTTTGCGTTTGCTAGTTGCGGGACATATGCTGGTTACGTAATCCGCAAAAGGTCCTATTCGCAGCTGTAATACGCCTTTTCACTTCACGGGAAACGTCATTGTCACATGTCACAAGTGTTCCAAGATAAACAAATTCTTCATCTACTTCAAACACATCCCCATCAATCACTACCTCAGCACTAACACCACTAGGCCTGCTTCTGTCTCTACCAGCTATCATGTACTTCGTCTTGGTAGAGATAATCGTCAAGCCTATCCTCGTTGTCTCTCTCTTCAGAGGAGCATAAGCTCCCTCCACTGCCCTACGATCGATGCCGATGAGATCAATATCGTCCGCAAAACCGAGGAGCATGTGCGACCGACCGTGTGATGATAAAGCCATTCCTCTGCACGCCTGACCTCATAATCGCTCCTTCGAGTGCAATGTTGAACAGTAAATTTGAAAGAGCATCCCCCTGCTTTAATCCATCCAAGGTCAAAAACGACGTAGACACTTCGTCTGCGATCCGAATTCTAGATTTTGATTAATCCAGCGTTGCGCGTATCAGCCTAATTAGTTTCGCCGGAAAACCATGTTCTGACATTATCTGCCAAAGCTCATTTATTTTCACTGAATCGTACGCTGCTTTAAAATCAATGAACAGATGGTGAGTCTGCAAGTTATATTCCCGAAATTTATCTAGGATCATCCGCAGGAAAAACATTTTATCCGTCGTTGATCGGCCCTCACGAAAACCAGCCTGGTATTCGCCGACGAAGGACTCCTCAAGAGGTCTCAGTCTGTTGAACAGGACACGCGACAATATCTTATACGCCGCATTTAACAGGGTAATCCCTCTGTAATTGACACACTCCAGTCTGTGCCCTTTCTTGTAGATTGGGCATATGAGGCCTTCCAATCAGCTGGTAGGCAATTCTTCATTCCCCCAAATCTTTATAATAATCTGGTGGATTGATTGATGTAGCTGCTCGCTTCCGTGCTTAAGAAGTTCGACCGGGATCTCGTTCTTCCCAGCAGCCTTTCTGTTTTTCAGCTCCTTAAGGGCCTTTTTAACCTCATCCAGTGTTGGTGGTTCCACTGCTTGACCGTCATCCATTAAATTCCATAAGATATTCCTCCAAAAATATCTCAAAAGTTCATTTTAGAAAATCTTGATATTGCTTCAGAAATTCTTCCAATAGTTTTATCAGAAATTCTTTAGAAATTCTTTCAGAAATACTTCGAAAGATTCTTCAAGAAATTTATCGAAGGATTCATTTAGAAAACCATTCAATGATTAAAAAAAATAGAAAATTTGCCAGGGATTTCTTCAAAATTTACTTCAGTGATTCCTTTAGAAAATCTTCCAAATATGTATGACTTTTTCAAAAATTTCTTTGAAAAATGCAATAAATTCATAAATTTTTCTGAAGATTCATCCACAATCTGAGAATTTCTGTTTATTTTTTTTTTAAATAGACATGAAATTGTTCTATAGATTCCTTTGGGAAATCCCCCAGGATTTTATTCAGAAAATTTACCCAGGGACTATTTGATAAAATCATCCATACATTGCTTAAAGAATGATTCCAGTGTTCTGAGTAACCACAGAAATTGATCCATGATTTGTTTCAAAAGTCTTTGCTGAGATTCTTTAGGAAATTCTTCCGGCGACATATTCTATTCTAGTGCTTGCACAGCCAGTATTGAAAAGCATCCCGGAAATATCAGAATATCTTCTGATATTTTCTTGTCAATATTATTATTTGCAGCATATCATCGATGATGTGATACAAATATTAAAAGGACCAGGCCCAATGTGCAGAATATTAGGTTTGAACATAGTTCAAAAACTTGCGGCAATTGGGTTTTTAAATTAAGAAAAATGTATCGATTTTTTGATTCTATACGAAAGATCACCTTTTTCTGAGCCACTATGATTTTTTCCAGATTTTTAGAACTTTATTTTGATACCTAAAATCAATTTCAAAGAGATTTTTTAAAATCACCTTTTGACAGCTGGGTAACTGTTTGACAGCTCCACCCAGTACAAAATGCGATGAGGGGTGATTCGACAAATCGCTCCCATACAAACTTCAGATTGATTTTTAAATAGGCTCCCGGGCACCAAAATTCATGAAAATTTGGATTTCGGCTCAGTTTCGCATGCAGATTCAGAAAATGGCATTATCTCAACACCGCTAAAGAAGCCAATTATATTATTCACTAACATAATTACCGAATTTTTTTGAAAATGATAAAAGAAGAAACGGGGACAACCGTACCAACCGTTTCATTTTCAGGGGGATTGGGTTTGTACGTATAATCGTTGGGAGTGACTTTGCTAAGAAAGTTAATGACACTCCATCGATGCTCTCCTGGGATGGGGCGAAGGAATTTACTCCTTATGTGCTGGCTCGTATGCCTAGGCTTAAGCGCCATTACTCGCTCTCTGAAACGAGAAAGAAATGATGACCTCTCCCCCTTATTATAAATTATAATGAAATAAAAAATTGCAGTTCTTCAAAATGAAAAAAACAATGTTTTGAAACCATCTCCTATAATTGCTAGGTTTTTATTCAATCCATGTGAAAATATAGATAGGAACGATCTCACCATGTTTCTGAAGACTATATTCGACGGAGGACAGTAGAACTGAACATCAGATAGCTGGTACCGCTTCCACTTGCACTTTTTTCGGGCACCAATCATACATCTGCTCACAATTATACAATGTTTAGCCCAAATCGCATGCACTTTTGTTTTTCCTAATCAGTCGACTGCTATTTTACTGTTTTTGCCTTTCTCGTACACTAAGTGTACTGGAAAGGCTATATGT
The DNA here is from genome assembly GCF_035046485.1 of Aedes albopictus. Lineage (NCBI taxonomy): Eukaryota > Metazoa > Arthropoda > Insecta > Diptera > Culicidae > Aedes > Aedes albopictus. The sequence goes on along the minus strand of NC_085138.1, from coordinate 57,124,359 downwards.
TCACTCCAAAAATGACTTTTTGATAGAAGGCCCGGAGGGTCAAGTCACATATACCAATCGACTCAGCTCGACGAATTGAGGTGATGTCTGTGTGTGTGTATGTGTGTGTATGTGTGTGCGTGTGTGTGCGTCTGTATGTGTGTGTACAAATAAACTCACATCACTTTTTGGCAGTAAACCACATCCGATTTCAATGACCGACGGTTCATTCGACGCGGAATCTGGTCCCATTGTTTCCTATTGAAAATTTTTCGGATCGGTTCAGCCGTTCCGGAGATATGGCCATTTAGGTGTTCCGGAACGGTACCCCAGGAAGGGACCAGATATGAAAATGCATCTAACCTATGCATGCGACACATCAAACCACGGCATTTTCGATAACCTGATGCGCGGTAAGCAGAAAAATAGTCTAAGACCATATCTGAACCGGTAGTGTTCCGGAACCGGTTCCGGGTGTCCCGCCGGAAGTGGCAAATATCAAAGTGAACCAAACCCATGCATGAGACACATCAAACCACGGCATTTTCCATAACCTGATGAGCGGTAAGCAGGAAAATAGTCTTAGACCATATATGAACCGGTAGTGTTCCCGAACCGGTTCTGGGCGTCCCGCTGGAAGTGGCCAAATATACAATTGTACCAAACCCATGCATGCGACACATCAAACCACGGCATTTTCGATGACCTGATGGACAATGAGCAGGAAAACCATCTCAGACCATATCTGAACCAGTAGTGTTCCAGAACCCGTTCCGGGGTTCCCGCCGAAGTGGTTAAATCTGAAAGAGAAACAAACCCGTACATGCGTCACATCAAATAGCGGCATTTTAGATTACCTAATGAACGGTCAGCAAGTGTTTCGGAATCGGTTTTGAGTGGCCGGAAGAGGCCAAATGTAAAAGTAAACCAAATCCAGGCATGTGACACATCAAATCGTGGCTTTTGCGATAACCTGATGAACAGTTAGCTAGAAAATAGCCTTACGTCACACTAAAGACAACTGGTAGTGTTCCGGAATTGGTTCCGAGAGTCCCGTCGAAATTGTCAAACCCTGCATGTGATACCTTCAATTTGCAGCGTTTTTGGTTAACCGATTAGCAGTTAACAAGACAATAATGTTAGACCATATTTGGTTCAGCCGGTAGTTACCCGGAATCAGATCCGGGTAGTAAAATGTAAAATTTAACCAAACCCATGGATGCGGTACATCAAATCACGACCAGTCTTGTAAACATTCGACACTTTTTACTACCTTCATTTCGTTGCCGCAGTCAGGTGTCAGTCGGCTTTGTTACATTCGTGTGCTATCGTTACCTCTTACCTACACACAACACGAGCAGTAGAACGAAGACCAACAAACATAAGAAAGGGTCAAATCAATGTCATCTGACACGATGACATGTATCTAATTCTAGCTTTACGCATAGATTTTCAGCCAATTCCGATTATGAATGTTAATATTAGTTTATTATTGCATGTTGCATTGAATACGACACACAGATGGGCAACATAGCTCTTACTATGGAAGAAGACAGGAATAACAAAAGCCGAACCGTCTCCCGAAGCCGCTATCGTGGTGAAGTGCATTCGTTTGACATTTTTGTTTCGAACAGTAGTTTGATTGCTTGTGTTGCGAATGTCGGAGACGAAGGAGGCCGAATATCGACGAAAAGGTTCAAATGACTGTAATATCTAACAAGACTGATCACGACTTATCGACAACCTGATGGAAAAATAGGGTCTGACCACATTAGATTCCCGGTAGTGTTGCGGGTTCAGCTGTGGCTTCGAAAGTGGTTAGAAGTAAAAGTGAAGCAAACCCATTCATGCGATATATCAAATCGCGGTGATTATGTAAAGGTGAATAAATAGCAATAAAATATTCTCAGACCATAATTGGGACAACCGGTAGTGTCATGGTCCATGACTCATGGAATCAGATCCGGCTATCCCAGCGGAAATTACCAAATATAAAAATGAACCAAACCCATACATACGACACATCAGATCGCAGATTTTTTGATAATCTAATGAACGGTTAGCAAGAAAATAGCCTTAGATCACATTAGAGACTAGCTGTTGTGTAGCAGAACCAAACATTAGGTATGAACAACAGTGACGAATAAGTCTAAGTTCTCATATGGTCGGTGTTAAGTCAGAGAGGACCATGTGTCTTTTACTTAATTTCTAGAAAAACGACTTTAAAATTTGCAACTCTATAAGTTTTGAGTTTTTCAACAAATGCTCTTGAATTTTTGCCATAAATCTTAATAACCATTCATCACAGCATCGCTCTGTATCGATCGCGAAAAAAAGTAAAATAAAGCTTGAAACCGAGAAATTGCTAAGTGATTGATTGTACTTAGTCCACTCTGACTGAACGGTTTTTGGAATATCTTCAACCAACTACAGTTCACACTCAAGTTTTTACATATTTGATGAAAAAATAATGTACAAGTAGGACAACAGTTAATGGGAGTTGTGTATAATGTGAGCAGGAAGTTTGAAATTTGATATTTCTGGTTGATTACCATTTTCAATTTTTATGTTCAGTCAGAGTGGACCAACTATAACAGTTCAATATCATATAGAGGGTAGTCAATTAATGAGCTATTTAAGAATTCTTAACTTGAATATTTAATAGCTAACTACTTTTGAATGTTCGGTACGTTTTTGAAATATTGTAGTCATAGGCGCCAACTTAGGGGGGGCAAGGATGGTTTTGCCCCCCCAATATTTGACGATTTTTATTGATTTTTCGATTTTCCCACACAAAAAATCAGAAAAACCAGGCTTTGCCCCCCCAATAATTTGACCAAGTTGGCGCGTCTGATTGTAGTTACACAGTTCATAATAATTTATTCAGAAGATTGGCATTTTTCAAAAATTCGTTCAGACAGAGCCAGGTACACAATTCAATATGATGCTTAACAACTACATACTAAACAAACATATTTTCATTTGGAAAGGATTACGAAGAATAAGGTAATTTCAACTAGTTTTCATAGAGACACATGGTCCACTCTGCCAGCACGCGAAATGCCACAATATGCTTCAACACGATTATCTGTAAAATATGATATTGACCATAATAAAATGGAATTGCATATGTTTTCTTGATCAACAATCATCCGAAAATGCGTGAGAGAGTCATACGATTTGGAAACGCATCACATTTTGATGATAAACTATTTTATTTATTGGATTTTAATCAATAGATATTTTTTCAACTCTCTTGGCATCAAGCATATGGTCCACTCGTTAATTGTAACATAAAGAAAATTGAATGTTCCAAGTAGCTCAAGTAATTCTTAATCAGATGCCCTAAAAATCAAATTTTCAGTAATTTTGTTACTTGGTCCCCTCTGACTTAACGCCGACCATGAGAACAAAATATAGACAAACCTAAAGCGATCTCATTAAATCGTACCATTTCAGATTCCTAAGGTGTAAATTTATAGCAGGATGGGTCAACGTTGAATGGAAAAATAAGAATTTGATCACGTCAACAGAAGATGGTGGCTGTTTTAAGGAATTTTGAGCTCTAAAACTATGTAAAATAAGTGTATTTGGTATGGGAAATATGTTCGGAGTCCACCATAGTATCCAAGATAGCGGTCCAAAGTCCAAGATAATGGCCCAGTATTCAAGTTAATGCCTATTTTATAGGATTTTTAATTCTTGCATTATGGGCATATTTTAAATGAAAATATGTTCTTCTTCTTCTTTTTGGCTCTACGTCCCCATTGGACTTGGCCTGCCTCGCTTCAACTTAGTGTTCTTTGAGAATTTCCACAGTTATTAATTGAAGGACTTCCTTTGCCTGCCATTTCATGAATTTGTATATTGTGAGGCAAGTACAATGATACACTATGCCCAGGGAGTCGAGAAAATGTTCCCGACCGGAACGGGAATCGAACCCGCCATCTCCGGATTTTCGATCCGTAGCCTTAACCACTAGGCTAACTGGAGACCCCTGTCCAGAATTCAATATTTGTAATCAGAAAACCCAAGCTGTGCGCTGTTTCACAACGTCTGCAATATGACTATAGTTTGAATGGAGAAGAATGCCGGTTTTCGTCCAAAACTGGTAACCAGAAAATCATAAACGACATGCCAAAATTCAATAAGGTGACTATTTTATGTAATTTTAGGTGCAGATTCAAAAAATGAATACCAGAACATCCAAGATGGTGTCTCAATGTTCAAGATGGCGGTTAGTTTAGTTGGGGTAGATATCCGGAGTCATAAAATGTTGACCGGAAAATCTAAAATGACGTTTCAAAATTTTGCGGCTTCATGACACTTGTTTGGTTTGAGTTTTGGATCGTTGTCTTATATTTTCTGAATATTGGATGTTATGCTAATATAAAATGTACCCATATTGAGTAGATTTAGCAAGCAGTTTTCATTTTGTATTTATGTCAATGTCATCAACATGTCGCTCGAGTTTTGTTGAAAGGATATTTTAAAGCACGAGAAAGGCACCATCACCGCTAGGTGGATTAATTAGGGTTTTTTTTGTTCCAGTATGTACAAACACACTTAAAGTCATATGTACAAATCTTCTACATTCCAGCATTTTTTCCCATGAGCATGAGCATAGATTGACATCACCATCGCGAATTAGGTACACTAAACTGCACCAACTACACATGGGAATCGGCGGCGCGGTTAAACCGACGACGACTACGCTGCCGAACCGAACCGAAAAAAAAACGAGTGGTTTATCGACAGGAATCGCACTAAGCTGCTGTGGTTGCACTTGGGAACGACGACGCGGCCAAATTTCTCTGGAAACCGAGCGGTTTCTTGCCAGTGACAAGCACCGCCATCGCGAATTGCACTGAACTCCAAATTCCATAAGAATTATTCCCCTTAAACAGCTGTTTGTCTCCTGCATACACTTCAAAAGTAAAATTTTACAAATTCACTTTCTGGACGCTTCATGAAAACTCGCTGGATGGCGTAGCACCATCAGCCAATTCACACAGGCCGATTGCAAAACTCGCGGAGACGAAAAAACGCGTGACAGAAAATACGAAAGCAGCCACCTCTAGGGAATTCTTCCGGCGACATATTTTAGAAAGTCAAAAGCTCTGAATTCAATAAGGAATTCCACAAAGAATTTATTTAGAACATGTTCTAAAATTCCCTTCAATTTTCTTCCAGGGGTTCCGTAATCTAGAGATTCATTAAAAAACCTACAATGTTTCCTTTAAAAATTCTTCAAGAGCTTCCTGTAGAAATATATCCTGAGATTCTTTGGAACTCGTTTAGCAAGTTTTCCATGTATTTATTCTGTAGCTTCCCCTAGGATAACTTCAGGAATTCCTCATGTATGCCCTTTAGTAAATTCGATTGAATTAATTAAGTAATTCAAAAGTTTTACAATTCTTTGTATTTATGTTTTCAGTTCTGGACTGGTGCATATCCGCATTCAGAAGTTTTTTTCAAAGATTGTTTCGGAACTTCTTCCAGCCAGAGTTTTTTTTTACCGGTGGTTCCCTCAAGGTTTAATTTAGGTCCTTCTGCACGAACTCCTCCAGAGATTTTCTCGGAAATTTCTTCAAAGACTCCATTGGAAATATTCACATGAATAACACCCGGAATTGCTATTGGGGTTCTTCCAAGTATTTTTGAATTTATAAAAATTGTCCACCATAACCTCTAGGATATACTTCACGAATTCTAAAGTTTCTCTCGTTATTTTTGATAGGTATTTCTACAGCAATTGCATTGGAAATTTCTCAAAAAATAATTTTGGGTTACTCCAGAATTTGGTTTTTAAGAGCATCCTCCAGACTATTATTTCGAGGAACTCTTCTACAGTTTCTCAATAAATTCTCCTGGAGTTCCACCAAGCGTTTCCCAAAAAGTTTCCTCTGGTACTCCTCCAGGATTTTTTTTCAGAAATTTCTCTTAAGTTTTCCTTTTTTTTCCAAAAATTGTCATGGGATTCCTTCAAAAATACCTTCAGGAACTTTTTCAGTCAGGTATTAGGCTGCAGATTTCTTCAAACATTTCTCCAACGATTTTGTAAGTAATTTTTCTATAGAGAGATAATCCAAAAATTTCTTCACAAATATATTTAGGGACTCTATCCACCAAAAGTTTCCCCGGAAATTCCTTGAGAAAGTCCTTCAAAGATTCCTGCGGAAATTCCTACTAAGGTTCTTTTTGAAATTGCCAATGCGATTCCGTCAGAAATATCTCCTGAGATTCCTTCAAAAATTCATTCAGAGATTTTTTCAGCAGTTTTCCCAAAGTTGCACAAAAAATATTGGAGGTATTCCGGATTTTTTAAAGGATTTTCTGAAGAAATCCAAGGAAGAGCTTTAAAAGATACCTAGGATTCCCAAACTTAAATCCCTGAAGCAGTTTTGAAAGTTATCTCTGGAGGAATTTCTAGAATGTTTTTAAGGGAAATATCTGAAAGAATTCACTGAATTCTTTCTGGAGAAATTGCTTTTAAAATTTCATGAGAAACTTTTGGATGAATTTTGGAAATAATTCCAAGGAACAACTTCTGGAGAATTTTCTGAAGAACGGGCTCCTTTGAGGAGTTTCTGATGGAATCCTTTATGAAACTTCTTAAGCAATCCCTGGAAGAACTCAGATGTTTTTACTAGTACAATATCTCAAGACGAAATCTTGTAGAAATGTTTGAAAACTCCAGTTTTGGATGAATTTTTCATGTTATGGCATGGAAGAATCATTAAAGGAATACCCGGAATAACTAAAGAACCCATTCAAGGTACTTCTAGAATTATTTCTTGAAACATACTTGAGAAGTGTCAATGAATAAAGTTTGGAGATGCTTCTGAATGATCGCCGGTAAAATGTTTTAAATAATTCCCGATGAAAGATCTAAACAAGCATTAAAATAAATCTGAAGGAGCTTTTGGGCAAATGTCCGAGAAAACCTCTGGAATAAGTCTTGATGGTGTCCCAGAAGAATATATGGAGGTATAGCTGAAAAAAAAAGCCGCGAAATCCGCGAAATTGGGCATTGGACGCGAAATTAAGGAAATCCCGCAAAATGACGCGAAATATGAGGAAATTTTGAAAATAACTTCCAAATTTCGCCAATTTTAAATTTTTAAACATAAATTAATTGATTACTTTTAACAGTGTAATGTAATTTAAGATACCAAATCTGGCAAAATTAACCCTCTAATACCCAATCCCGCCTTTAGACGGGGTATAGTTTGAGTATTTTTGTAATTTTTGTTTCGTGGAAAATCATTTTTTTTATATTTTTGGCTGATATTTAGGACTGTTCCCTATATCTCAAAATTGTTTTTGGTGTATTTTAAAGCGTATTTACATTTTTTTAAATCATTGAAAAATAGATGTTTTAGTCACCTTTTGAAAGTCATTGTTTATTTTGTAATGAATCGCTACAATTAACATATTTTAAATTTTTCCCAAATCATTCTATCCTTGTTTAATAGTTTAAGGGAATCGAATACACTCTAAAATTACTTTTCTTAAAATTACACGGAAAATAAAATTTTCTGTGAAAAAAAATTAAAACAATAATATTTTAACAATAATCATAAAATCTCAAAATGTTTTCATTTAAAAAAATCCATTCCCCAAATTGGCTTCTAGGAAAAATATAAAAGTGTGGGGATGCTAAAAAATAAAAATTAGAAAAATCAAAAACTGAAATTCACGAAATCGAGATTTAAAAAGAATCATCTTCCAAAACATGTTTAAATCGATTTTAGATGACGAAAAATGATATTTAGATCAAAATCAAAAATTTGGGTATTAGAGGGTTAAAGTTTGATTAAAATGTATCTACTTATTCTCTGATTTTTCATAAAACTTGTTACTTTTTCTGTATATTTATGATTACGCCTGACAAAATCCAAGTAAATTCTTAATTTCGCATGCAAAATTGGTGATTTCTTCAACGATAGGGTCAAAAATATGGTGCCACAAAATCACCGCGAAATTTTCAACGTTGGCCCGCGAAATTTGAGAAATTTTGCCGTGAATTTCCATTGTCCCTATATTACCGAAGGCTTCGTCTGCTCCTGAGACTCCTGTTTCTTCGTAAATAATTATTCCTGAAACTAATGCTGCTTCGGGGACTATATCTGTTGCTGCAAAATCTACTGCCGATCCCTTAGTCCATGCTGTTTCAGAGGCTACTGCTTTACTCGGGACCTCTGCCGATCTTCGACTGTTCCTTAAACTATACAACTACTTCGTAATATTCTACAGATACAGTAGCAACTGCTATGTCTGAACTGAACCAACTGATGCTTCTAAAACAACTGCTGCTGCTTCGAAACTGTCACCACGCCAGGATATGAATCTGCTCAGGATACTAAGGTGGTACCGAATACTGAGGTAACTGAAAGAGGTTCGGAAACAATTCACAATACAATTTCATCTTCGGAAGCAGCTACTGTGCATTTAATCGCTAAATCAGAAGTCAATACAGTCCAACTAATTTATCCATCAAAATATCCGAAACTACCGATGATGCTTCTAACCAGGAAACAACACTGTCGGACTCGGAAACGTCAAATAATACAGTACCAGAAGAACATCCACGGGAAACGTCTCCAGAACAAGAACCAAGTTTCGTAGCGACCGTGGCTGAAACAACTGTGAGCTCCACAACTGCTGAACCCTCTTCCACCTGTTCCCCAAAACCATCAACAACCTTGCTTCCATTTGTCTGAAAACAGACCGATCGCTTCCCAGATTCTGAAGACTGCCGTAAATATCGCGTCTGCCTGTGATTTTCGTTCGGTCTTGACCAGCGGAAACAAATGTGCCTGCTCGACATGGCTTGCAACCCGATTCTACAGCGGTGCTGCACCGACCAGAGCCCGTACTCTCCAGATCAGTTCACCTGTACGGCACTCGGACGCTTCCCTGATGTTACGGATAACACCAAGAACTTTTGGTGCGTCTAGAATGTTTTCGGTGGATATCTCCAATATCACCCAGAACTGCCCTTTCGGGGAAGTTTTCGATGCCTACCGCAGACGTTACCTTACATTTCGACCCCAGCTCAAACCGAATAAAGGATTGATTCGGACTCCAACTCCAGCTCGAGTTCTGGCTTTGTAATTGCTCCAGTGGATTCAGATGACCGCCGTCGAGGTGAAGAATTCAGAGAAAAGGTCAAGTTTGAGTGCACCGAAGAAGGAACATTCCCGGGTCTAATCAACATTCGGATTAATATGGGAAATTCCCAATTTTTTACAGTAGAAGGAGCTTTCCTTGCTCGCTGTCGTTGAAGTGGTTGTTACACTAGAATTAATTATAAACAGGGTAGAAACAAATTTCTTTGTGGTACACTGTAACCTTTTTCATGTCATTGGCTGGGGTAGCATAAATAAATAACAAAGTTGAGGCCTTAATGAGAAAACTTAGTTCACGAGAACAATTCTGGTTTCGGATAATTTGAGATGAGGCAAAGGCGGCTTTCAGAGAGCCCAAACCAGAAATTCAAAGTGACTTTTCTAGGGATTGCAGGAGCTTTGCTGCCCATATTCGCATAGTTGACGTAAGCGCCACTGTAGGTTTCAACACACTTTTGAAATTTTTACAATGAATAATGATAAGTTTAAGTTTTTTCACGTTGACATCTAGCTAGTGAATTGATCTTGTGCTCTATTGGATAAAATTGGTCACTATTATGCTCATGCGGTAGATATTAGCTTGTGAATGCTGACATTGTCAATGGTGGTTACGTCAACTATGTGATCATCGGCTCCGTAAAGCGTTATACGCGATTGAGCCCCAAAAAAATGAACTTGATGAAAAAAAACTATGTGATCATGGGCAGTTTGTCAGGGCGTTCCGTCAGGTTTCGCTGGCGTTTCAATGTGAATACGGGCGATTGAGGGAGTGATGTCTCAGAATCCTTAGAAGGCGCTACAAAATATTGTTTGAAGGCATTTCAGAGAATTTCAGCGTTTCATGAAGGATTTGGGACGTTTGATAGAAAAGGGAGAAGCGCATATAACACGGCAGGCTGTCGTGGGCTGGGCACGCAGCTTGTATGCCAGAGAAATGATAAGCTAAAACCATATTCAACAGAGAACCAAGAAGGGGCCTTCGATTTCGTGAAAGGCCGCACACATGTAGGCTTTTTGCACTTGTGGAGGGCCTAATTTTCCATAATTAATCTCCACTACGGATCGCTAATGTAAACGTACGGAAATTTGAACCGGAAGTGGTGGAAATCGATAAATGTCATGACTTTTTTCATGAAAGTCCGTGATATTTCTCAACCCTCACGCTAAAACCACTCAGCACCTAGAATGTGTAAGCCCTACTCTTAAGTGCATAATTTCCAGACCACCGCTACGAAATGTAGCCTATCAAGTAAATCAAGTTTATTGCCTCTATTATTAAAACTGATCCCCAATCAGGCTGGAATGGGCATCAGGCAGTGAGTTGACCGTATCTAGTTAGAATTATGAAGTTGAAGAACCATAAACTGACTTATCAATGCAATCCTCAGTGAAAACATTCCCAGACTACCGCCTGTACCGATGTACATATTACTGCGAATGGAAGAAAATCCATTTGATTACAATGTTTGGCAGTGCTCGTGGGTAATTCCTCCCTTACATCATCCTAATCCGCTCAAATGATGCCATAAAAATGCATCTCAGCACGCTCATCAACTACCATGCAATGCAAGAAATGCAGCTGCACTTAGTAGGCCCACCTTCCATTTACCTACAACGCAGTAGCAATTGCCCATGGCCCAGCTACTGCGTGACTTCAGCGTTCGCGCACTAAAACCACGCATTCCTCACTCGTATTATTCGGTAACAGCGAGCGAACAGCTTACACACCGCACCCGTTCGCCACCAAACCGTAGCTCTGTGTGTCATAAAAAAGCCGGTTCCTGTCCTAGATCGTGCGTTCGATCGAGCGAGCGAACGAGTCACCCCCTGGAGTTCATCGCTTACCCGCGCCGCGCCCATTGGCGTATCTAGGATTTTTTCCTAGGGGGTGCCTGGGGGGTGCCAGTTTCAGTGGCTTCCAGGTTGTTTTGCTTTTTTTTTGCAAAAAGAAATACCGATCCACCTTCATTTTCTTAGTACAAAAATATCGCGGGACAAATAAGCCCGAAATTTCAAACGCGCTTTATTTTAAAGAACAGTTTTTTTTTTGAAAAATCCGAACCGTTGTAACTTAACACTCCCTCCGTCATGTGAGGTTTAAGAACTTGATAACTTGATTACCTATAATACATGGAATTTGTATTTCCAGTTCGAACTTAACAATCATCACAACCCCTTTGTGGATTGAATATATTGATTAAGAATACATTTTCAGAGCAATTATTAGAAGTGTAAATCTCGGAAACTATCAAATATCAACAAATTTGCGTTTAACTTGTATTCATCGTGACATCATCTTTGTTTTATTGCATGATAACAACCCTTATAATAATTATTTATGTAACGAGTTGCAAAAAGTTGTTTTTTTTTTCAGCACGAGTCGTACATTTATCCAACGAGGCTTGCCGAGTTGGATAAATACGAAGAGTGTTGAAAAAATCGAGTTTTGCAACGAGTTCCATACACAATTTTATGCAATGATTTTTTCATAATGCAATCCATTTGAGTTGCATTATGAATATTATGCAACTATTTTTCATTATGCAACTCATTTCAGTTGCATTATGAACCAGATCGTAAAAGTTGGCCCTTATGATACCAAAATGAGTTATATAAAATATAAATTATGATACTGAATTGCATAAAATAGTTGTGTAAGAGTCATTTTTTCCTCCCATGTTGTGGAAATTAAGCCACTGCGTCCAATAAGCTGAACTTTTGTGGCATTGAAATTGTAAAATCAGGATACATATTTGCATTTTTGGTTTGACCACAACATTAATAGCGAACTTCGATTTTTCTCTTCAGGATTCTGATTCTATGCTATAATATAATAAAGAAATTAGTGTTTTCGGCAAAACATTATTTCGGTAATTCCTCAGGGAATATTCCCTTCAACTTACTTGGAAATTGTTTTGCAATTTATTTGAATTAAGACTTCTTTTAGAAATCTCTCAGTAATTCCTTTGAATTTGGCAAATTTCTTTGGCAATTTCTGTAGGAATTCATTTGGTAATATGTCTGGAATTTGAAACTGAACACCTTTTACGCATCCTTTGAAAATTTCATCGGAAATTGCTTTGGAAATTTCTTTGGCAATTCCACTAGCAGTTTATTTGTTATTTTTTTACTTTATTAGCAAATCCTTTGAGATGTTTTCTTGGGAGTTTCATTGCCAATTTTTTAGCAGTCTTTCAAGCGATGTTTTGTTAATGTCAACATTTCTATTGATAATTGCTTTTTAAAATTATCTAATTTCTCTTCAGGCAATTCCTTTGGGAATTCTTTTAGTGAAGCCTTTGGTGCTTCATTCGACATTGACTCTGGGAACTTCCTCACAATGTATTCGGCAAGTCATTCTTCGTTGATTTTTTGGATTTCCATTGTCCATGCTAGGTATTTCTTTAACAAATCTTTTGAAAACTCCTTCGGAAGTTCTTTTATAAATCGCTTCTAAAATTTAAATAGAAATTCTTTAGATAATTTCTTCTAGATTTCTTCAGTAATTATGTAAGGAATTCCTGTAACAGATGATTCCGGAACACCTTGGGCATTTCCGATGTTACTTGCATTGAACATTTATTTGGGGATTTTTCAGCAAATCCTTTGGAAATTTTGGAAACTTCTAATATTACTTTAGGAATTTCTTCGGTAATTTGGAAATTGATTGGGCAATTTTCTCAGAGATTTCCTTCGGGAATTTCTTTGAAAAAAATCACTGGTGGTTCTATAAAAATTCTGTCACTGCAATCACTTTTGGAATTATTTTTAAATTTGCTTTCGGAAAATTCTTTGAGAATTTCTTCGAAATTTGTTTGTGAATGTTTGTGGAATTTTTTATAGAATATATTTTAGAAATTTATTTTGAGATTGCATTCGGCCAATTTCTTGAAAAAGCCTTACTATTTTCATCAGGAATTCCTCTGGTAGTTTTTATATGAATTCTTTTGGAAACTACTTTGAAAGCTCTAAGGTAATTTTGATGGATTTTTTTTTCGGCAACTTCTTTGGGAATTTATCAGGAATTTATCCGTGAATTTCATAGGATTTCAGCAAGCCCAGTTGAAATTTCTAAATTTCCAGTTCAGCAATTTTCGGAAGCAATAAATTTAAATACAATTGAATCATAAAGAATTACAAAAGTTATCACGATAAAATTTCCTGAGAAATTTGCAAAATAACTGAAAAAGAAATTACTAAAATAATTACGGAGGAATACCCATTGAAATATAGAAAAAAATCCAAAGGAATTGTTGATTCCATTCCCAAGAAACGTAACTAGCTGAATATCAGTTTTTTAAATTAAAGTTTGCTTATGAGTGGTTTGTTCCTCTTCTATAAAGCTAAAATGTTTGTTGGGTTCCAATGGAACTACCGTAGAAATTTTCAAAAAAAAAAAAAACACCATGCCGAAAGAACCCTCAAAGAAATGTGTGTTCTCGAATCCCACCAGAACGCGATTCTTTTTCCACAAATTCATCTCTCATTTTGTCAATTAGCAACATTCTGTGCCTTCTAATTAATTACAAGTTTTTCCCGTACATTCCTATAAGATTTAACTAAAGATTTCTCTAGTAATACCTCCTAGAATTTCTCTGGAAATTCCAACTATTCCCAAAATTCGTTTAGGGATTCCTCTAAAGATTTCTATTGGGATTCCTTTAGCTGGAATTCCTTGAAGAAAGCCAAAAAGAGTTAGTGGTTACTAGTCTTCTTGAGAGTTGAAACAATAATCAGTCTTTATTCAAAATCAAAGCTTAAGCTAACCTGCTTAATCTAGTACATAATTTCTGGAGAAGGCTGAAACGCATACATATCAATAGCCTATCGATCCATGCAACAGAACGATAGCCAATCCAAGGAAAGGAAAAGATAATTACGAAAAGGGGCGTTTACCATTCAATTAAGTAAACGTTCACACGTGGTTGCTTGAACTGTGCGCTGTTCGGTTAGGTCAGCGCTTCGAGTGGAAAGAAGGAATTGTGTGCATTTATGGGTATGAAATGTGATACGCGTACTCAGCATGAGTACGGTATGGGAAACAAGAGTGTTGCACAACTTGTGTGGTAAATCGAAGTTATTTAGGTGTGAATGACATGTCCCAGCATTGTTCGTGGGAACATGAGAGGAATGCACTTGAAGAAATGCAGGCGCATCAGTCCTGCATGTGAAAAACACCACTTTAAAAGATGTGGGAAAGACTGCTTGAAAACGGACAGTTGTAAACTGTCAAGATCAAATATTTATGATCTTTCAAAAACATGCTAAAGAATAATTCTTTACAGATACGATAATGCTACACCATCCCCCTTTGGGTGAATGACGTAACGCAGTGAAATCATTCAATTATTGTCAACATAGTTTTAATAAATTCTAAAATATTGTTTCAATCTCCTTTACAATGATGAAATAAAATGTCAGTTTTTTTTTTGTAATTATAATTGAAATATTTGGAATATGTAGTTGCAAAATAAAATAAAATGTATCTTAAAACTATCCGAATTTCTCACTTCTCAGCTAATGCTAAGAATATTGACCTATCTCATTTTTTTTTACTATTTTTTGATTTCCATTATTTTTTTTTTTTGAGATTAGGCTCGGGTTTATAAACTAACACTTCTTATGATCTAATTAATCTATTTTTGTGAACTATTGATGATTGATTCGTTTTCAAATTTATGATCTCACAATTTGGTTCTGATATCGATGTTACTTTATATGGACCTGTATAGAATGAATCTAATTTACGTCTATTTTCCTTTTGCAAATAAACTGTATCTCCTGTTTTGATTTGAATCGGATTCGTTGAACGATCATTTATTTCTTTTCGAATTTGTTTCTGTTCAAGTAATTTTTGTTTTACAGTTTCATGTGACTTTTGAAGTTTGAATTTTAATTCTGTGCTGTAGAGATCAAAATTATAAACTGGATCAACTTTATCTGTGTATGTTTCGTGTGGTACTCTTGCTTTAACTCCGAAAACCAATTCATATGGCGTTAAACCATGATCAGTATGTGGGCTAGTATTATATGTAAATGCATAAAATTGTAACCAATCATCCCAATCCGAATGGTGTTCATTGACATAATTTCTTAGGTATTCATTCAAACACCTATGATTTCTTTCCAATGAACCTATCGTTTGTGGATGGTAGGCTGTAGAAAAAGTTTGCTTAACCTGTAATAACTTGCATATTTGGCCAAGGACTTCATTTTTGTATTCGGATCCTTGGTCTGATTTTAACTCTAAAAATTTACCATATATCAAAATAAAATTTTCAACCAAAGCTTTAGCTATTACATTCGCTTCTTTAGTTGGAATTGGAATTAAAACTATATACTTAGTCAATTCACACTGTATAGTCACAGCGTATCTATTATTATTATTTGATTTTGGAAGTGGTCCTACGGTATCAATAGCTATCACTTCGAATGGTCTAGATGGGGTATTGGTAATTGTTAATTTTTCTTTTGTGTGTTTGGTAATTTTATTCAACTTGCACAATTCACAGGCCTTTATGAATTGAGCAATCGAACTTTTCATATTTGTCCAGTTGTAAATTTCTCTAAGCTTGAGGTACAGTCTATGCTGACCTATATGTCCTCCAGTTGGTGTCTCATGATGGTTTTTGAGTATATTTTGAATTTCTCCAAGATCACTAATGAACTTGGGTGGATTATACATTATAATCTGTAATGTTTTGATTGATTTCAGAGTTAACTCTTTAAAAGTTTCTTTAGATACCATGTTAAAAATTGGGTCAAGACTCGAAAGTGCAATTTTATCAATTTTATTAATATTCATTTCTTTTTCTAACACTGAAAGTGCAAACACTAGTGTTTGTCTTATACTTCGCAATCGTGTTGTTATTCGTATAATAACTTTATTTTTCTGCGCTTCATACATTGTAAAAATTAAATTTTCATTTTCCACTATACTTCGAAGTTTTGGTAGTTTTCTAGCTTCAGTCGGGTTCTCTGTCATATAGATAACAAGTTGATCAGGCTTATTATCGACATTGATTTGACTGGAATATCGTTGTTCATTTTTAGTTTCATTATCTTTCTTTCTTGTCATTGACCTAGTATTAACAGTAAATATACTTTTAGATTTTAATTCATCTGATGTCATTATTATACGTGACAATGCATCAGCAGTAACGTTTGTTTTACCTTGAATATATTCAATGGAAAAATCGAAATCTTCCAAATCCAATCTCATCCTAGTTAATTTAGATGTCGGATTTTTCATATTAAATAAAAATACTAAGGGACGATGATCTGTACGAACTACAAATTTACGTCCATACAAATAAGCTTTGAAATAATCGATAGCCCAATGTATCGCTGTTAATTCTTTTAAAATTACTGATTTATTCTTTTCACCAAGCGTAAAGCTTTTACTGGCAAACGCTATAGGTAAATCGTTGCCATCAATATTCTGTGATAATACCGCGCCACATCCAACATCAGATGCGTCGGTAGTCAATATAAATGTTTGCTTAAAATCAGGGTATTGTAATAATTTTGGTGACATCAAAAATGATTTAAGAGCATTGAAAGCATCCTCACATTTTGATGACCAATCAAATTTTACATTTTTTCTTAACAATTGATTCAACGGATAAGCAATTGTTGCGAAATTTGGGACGAATTTACGGTAGTAGTTGCAAAATGCTACAAACCTTCTAACTTCGTCACTGTTTCTCGGAACTGGGTAGTTCTTTATTACGTCATATTTACTACTGTCGGGCAGAATACCTTTGTCGGTTATTCTGTGCCCTAAATAAGTAACTTCTGTATTGAAGAATTTACATTTTGCCAAATTTAATTTTAAATTATATTTACGAATTCTTTCAAACACTATCGATAAATTGCGTAAATGGTGTTGCATTGAACAACCTACGACTATTATATCATCGATATAAACAAAAGCGAGTTCTGGTGTCAAACCAGACATTGCAATAGTCATCATCCTTTGAAAACTATTTGGACTAATATTTAATCCAAACGGTAATCTTGTAAATTGGTAATGACCTGATTGGGTCGAAAAAGCAGTAAATTTTCTCGAAGACTCATCCAGTGGGATTTGATGAAATCCCGACATTAAATCTAAAGTTGAAAAATACTTTGCTCTACCAAGCTGATCCAATATTGAATCTATTCTTGGCAAAGGAAATTTGTCACTTAATATCTTCTTATTGAGTTGCCTATAGTCTATGACAAGACGCCACTTTTTCTTATCATCTGACGACTTCTTTGGGACTAAGAGTATAGGACTATTGTACGAAGATACTGAAGGCTCAATAATGTTATCCTTCAGCATTTTATTAACTTGGGTTTCAATCTCTTCACCTTGAGCGTGAATAGTTTTATAATTTGGAATATAGGTTGGAACAGGATCATTCAAACTTATGGTCTGTTCATAAAAATTGTTTACAGTTACTGGCTCATCTGGTAGTGAAAAAATATCCGAATAGTTTGTAATTAATTTCTTTAAATCATCTTTTGCAAAATCAGGAACGTTTGTCAAGTCAACTTGCTCCAAAATTTCTTTATTTCTCATTTGTGTGGTATCAGGTTTCTTGGATTTCCGAAAATTCAATATTTGGTAATTAGTCAGTGGTTCCATCATAAGCTTTACGTCAACATTTGAAACATTAATTGGTTGTAGAGTGGTATTCATGAATTTAACATACTGACAATTAGGTGAAATTATTGCATTACCACAGAAAAGACCAGGTTTAACTTCCTGAGAAAATAAAACCATGTCCTCTGTGATGTTTAAATCTTTAATCTTACGTATTACTTCACATC
This sequence comes from Aedes albopictus, assembly GCF_035046485.1. NCBI lineage: Eukaryota > Metazoa > Arthropoda > Insecta > Diptera > Culicidae > Aedes > Aedes albopictus. The sequence goes on along the minus strand of NC_085138.1, from coordinate 57,106,429 downwards.
TTCGTGGGATTATGTAATTCTCATTAACTGTATCTTGAATTGGAACAGATACAGGTGTATTATTAATATTAAAATTCAATAACCAAGATTCATAATCAATATTGCATCTGAAGAGAGACAGAAAATCTCTTCCTAAAATGCCATCAGTTAAAATTGGAAAATTTGCATTAACTACATGAAATGAATGGTTAACTCTTACGCCATTTCCAAAATTCAAAATTGTCTCAGTTACAGCCAATGTTTCAATCTCTCCTTCTGTAATTCCCGTAATAATTGTTTTAACATTGTTGTTTATTTTGTGATTTACCAAAATTTTATCAGATTTAAAAATAGAAATATCTGCACCTGAATCTACAAGTAAAGTGCAGACTGAATTTGTCATCTCTACTCCAATCTTAATAAAATTGGAAGCAGAAAGATTTATAGTTAACACTGATCTAAAAAATTACGTTGACTCTGCTGCTGGTTTTGTTGCTGTTGCTGAGGAGCTCTGTTTGGAATATCGCGATTCTGAGATTGTGGTGGACCAGGGAGCTGATCCACATTTGCCATGTATATTCGATTTGTGTTATCGAACCGTGGGCGATTATCATTAAATCGTCCGCGATTATTATAACCTCCGCGTTGGTATCTTCCACGTGATGAATAATGGTAATAGTTTGGATAAGGCCTTGGAGTAAAACGATTAAAACCACCTCTAGGGGGGTTTCTATAATGTTGGTTTCTGTTGAAGCCATTGCCGCGAAAATTAGATCTATTATCCTGACGCCCGGTATGTTGTTTACTTTTGATAGTAAAAACTTGTGATGTGGAAACATCATTGGCACATTCTTGAGCTTTTTGCAAAGCATCTTTAATGCTAGAATAATTTCCAGCTTTTAGAATCAATTTTGTTTCGCTGGCGGTAACACCTTTGATGAGGGCATTAACACCTGCTTTTGTAGTCATTGTTTTCGCAACATCTTCCGGCACTTTTTGCGAAACATAAACATTTTCTAGTTTGCTGCAGAGATTCTCAATCTCCTCACAAAAACTTGTAATTGGTCCCCGTTGTCTCAATGTATTTAACTGCGCCACAATCGAATCAGGGGTCGTAGTATCCTGACATTTTGATCTAACATGATCAATTAAGGCATCAATCGTTACTATGGTATCAGGTAAACCACTGCGAGCTTTTCCTGATAATCTTGTTTTAATAAATTTGACGACCATTGCCATATGTGTCGGTTGTATTAGTTCTTGCAATAGCTTCACTGAATCGATGAATGTATCGAATCCAGCTACTGAACCATCATACGGGTGTATGATCGATGAAGCTTGTTTGATGTCAAAAATAGCTACTGGTTGGACACGATTATCGTTTTCTTCTGCCATTTCGCACGATATAACCTTTGCCACACGACACTGTTTGAATTTAGTTTTTGGAGTTACACGTTTCTTAATTTGTAATTTATCTAATTTAATTTTTATGATACCTTTAATTTCTTGATTATATTTCCTCAATTTTGAAATTAATGAGTTCAATTGCTCATCTGACAAATCGTCAATATTATCAATTAATTTTGATTCACAACTGCTGTACAGCTCGTTACACTGCCTTAATTTATCTCTTAACGTTTTTTCCGAAATAGTTGTGTTAATGCATTTTTTTATATAGGTGTGTAACAATTTCAACTTTTCATAATCATTCATTCGTGATGCATTTTAATTAAACAAATTTACTCATAAAAAAAATATATATAAATGAATAAACAATTTTTTGATAATTTGTGATGATTTCGTTTTGTACATTACCAATGTTGATTTCCTCGCGCTCCCGCTCTGTGATGTGTCGTGATGTAAAGTTGTTATTGCACGTTATCGCATCTCGTCAAATCGCCGATCCGGATCCATTGAATCCCGCCTACCGGCTCCTGCCGGTAGTGGTCTCGCCTGCAGTTGATACTCTTAAATTTTACACATTCTAGTGTGATTGCACTTTTTTCTGGTTTCCATTCCGCTGCACCCTCTGAACTATGGGTTTACGTTACGAGTCACCTTTTATTCACTTCACATCCACCTCGTGTCGGTCTGATTTCGACATTATAATTGTTTTATATGAATGTTTGTCTTCCACTTTTATTACTTTTCGCTTTTCATTGCCACAAAAGGTCACAAATTGGGTTCTTAATGAGTTTTCAAAATAGGGCTAGTATGGACTTAGCTATATCTGCAACTATTCTTCACTTTTTTTTTTTGCTTCGATAGATTCACTTATACAATATCTAGCGCAGCCACCGACTTTGCTGCTTTTATAGCAACTTTTCGTTCTCTCCTCTTATAGAGGGTGTATAATGTGACTGTTAATTGAATCAACACAGCGGCTAGAATCAGCCACAACATTAGAGTATGTTCTTCATGGTCTTCACTGTGCGTTTGTTGGTTTTGCACTATAGTTGTTAATTTCACTTCACCATTTTCGTTGTACTGTTTTGACTGGGTTTTACCCATCTTATTGGTTTTGCACAATGTAAAAAAAAATCTCTAAGTCTATGACTTAGAACCTTCACTGATCGCCATTTAGTGGTTACTAGTCTTCTTGAGAGTTGAAACAATAATCAGTCTTTATTCAAAATCAAAGCTTAAGCTAACCTGCTTAATCTAGTACATAATTTCTGGAGAAGGCTGAAACGCATACATATCAATAGCCTATCGATCCATGCAACAGAACGATAGCCAATCCAAGGAAAGGAAAAGATAATTACGAAAAGGGGCGTTTACCATTCAATTAAGTAAACGTTCACACGTGGTTGCTTGAACTGTGCGCTGTTCGGTTAGGTCAGCGCTTCGAGTGGAAAGAAGGAATTGTGTGCATTTATGGGTATGAAATGTGATACGCGTACTCAGCATGAGTACGGTATGGGAAACAAGAGTGTTGCACAACTTGTGTGGTAAATCGAAGTTATTTAGGTGTGAATGACATGTCCCAGCATTGTTCGTGGGAACATGAGAGGAATGCACTTGAAGAAATGCAGGCGCATCAGTCCTGCATGTGAAAAACACCACTTTAAAAGATGTGGGAAAGACTGCTTGAAAACGGACAGTTGTAAACTGTCAAGATCAAATATTTATGATCTTTCAAAAACATGCTAAAGAATAATTCTTTACAGATACGATAATGCTACACAGGTGTAATACCATGATTAATTTCTAGAGTAATCCATGAATTCCTGGATGAGTCTTTAGAAAAATCCCTGGAAGAATCAAAGACTTTTCTGGAAGTATCCTAGGAAAATTGGCTAGAAGAATCCCGGCAAGAATTCCAGAAGAAATCTATAGAGGGATTCCTGCAGGTATGACAGTAAGAATTTCAATGGAGGAGACCCAGGAGGCATTCCTGAAACATTAGAAGCAGCAGGAGTCACTCATGGAATCCTAAGAGGATTGGAAGGCCTAAGAGGAGTTCCTGGAGAAATCCAACAAGAAATATTAGGAGAAATCCCAGATTTTTTTTACGATTTCCAGGAGGACACACCGAAGGTACTTCTGCAAGACTCGATTGTCTTGAATAATCCCATCAAGTTTTTGAAGGAATCCCTGGAGAAATTCTTAGTAGAATCCGTAGAAGAATTCTGGGAGGTATTACAGTAAGAATGACTGGAGGAGTCCTAGGAGGAATTGCTGGAAGAACCACAGCAGGAATAGCTTGGGACTCCAGTTAGCCTGATGGTTAAGGCCGGACGGGACGGTGGTTGAATCGTCCGCCATTGTTCTGTTGTTAGTAAGATGCAAATCTCAACTTCTACATCATATTATTGACTAGAAATTTGATCGTTCATTTGCTCACTTGTGGTGCACAATCGACTAAAGTTTCAGCTACGTCAGTGCAGTGGAAATTGATATTTGCTTCTTCAAAATCGCGAGGCAAATTGTTAGAAAGAGAGGGAAGATAGGAAAAATTACACGTCGTCCCGTGCGGCCTTAAGGCTATGGCTCGCCAATCCGGAGACGGCGGGTTCGATTCCCGTTCCGGTCGAGAAAATTTTCTCGACTCCCTGGGCATAGTGTATCATTGTACTTGCCTCACAATATACAAATTCATGCAATGGCAGGCAAAGAAAGCCCTTCAATTAATAACAGAGGAAGTGCTCAAAGAACACTAAGTTGAAGAGGCAGGCCAAGTTCCGATGCGAACCTCGAGCCAAAAAGAAGAAGAAGAAGAAGCTTGAGAGATCCAGCTGCAATTTCTGGATGAAGACCAAGAGGAGTTCTTGTAGGAATCCCATGGGAAATTTATGAGAGAATTTCTGCAAGAATTCTAGGAAGATTGCCTGGAAAGGTCTCAGCAAAACAGCCAGAAGAAAGCTCTAGAACAATCCGAAGCATAATTTCGGAAGTACCACAATTAGAATTTCTGGAGGAAGAATAGCAGGAAGAACCGCATGAACTGCTAGAGCAGTCACAGCTGGAATATCTGGAGGAATTCTTAGAATTCCGGGAACTATCATAGAAGTAATTTCTTGAGAAATCCTAGATTCAGTAATGCCAGGGGTATCTTAAGAGTTCCTCTAACAAATGCCAGGAGGAATACCTACAGTTCTCCTTGAAGGAATCGGTAGAAGTATACTCCAGGAATTCCTGATGTAATCGCAGGAGGAATTTCTGGAGGAATCTCAGGAAGATTTCCCGAAAGTATTGCAGCAAGTAGGTATGCCTGGAGAAATCCCTAGAAGTATATCTGTAGAAGTCCTAATGGGAATTGCTTGAAGAATTCCAGCTGAAATTCATGGAGAAAGGTCAATAGAAATTCTTGGGAAAATCCCCTGTGGAATTTCTGGAAGAAGTTCTGTAGAAAGTCCTGGATATATCCGTGAAGAAATGTATGGAAGCATCAATGAAAGGATTTTATAGGAAAATCTCAGGGAGATCTTCCTGAAGAACTTCCGGAAGAAATTTCCTAGTAGAATTCCAGAAGGTACCACAGTGAGAATTTGTAGAGGAAGAGTGACATTGCTGGAAGAATCGCAGCAGGAGTTGCTTGAGGAATCCTAGCCACAATTCCCGGAGGAAGGCCAATATATGCGCCTGAAGGAATTCCATGAGAAATTTCTGGAAAAATCTCTGAATAAAATCTCTAAAAGAATTCGTGGAAGAATCACCGGAGGCACTTCTAAAAGGATTCCAGAGAGATTGCTTGAATAATTCCAGCAGAAATTCATGAAGAAAATTCCAATAGAATCTTTCATAGGAATCCCTAGAAAAATTCCGAGAAGAATCATAGTAAGAGTTTCCAAAGAAATCCTAGCAGAATTTGCTGGATCAATCTCTGCAGAAATTTCTAGTAAGTACAACCCCATCATGACTGCCTGGAGTATCCTAAGGGAAGTTTATTGAAGCAATATCGGGAGGAATCCATAAAGGAAGCCTAGAGAAATCACTGTATGAATAGATAGAGGTATTTCTGGAGGAATCTATGTAGAAGTCTATTGATTGTTCTTATTAATATCGAAAACGTGCAACAGTTATACATATAAGTAATTACGGATGTGCTTAAGTTTTGTTCAAATGTGCCATTAATAAATATTAGAATTATTGTGTGAAGTTTTAAATTTTAGGTGACTGTCGAGGAAAGATTCTAGGGGGTGCCGAATATGTTCTAGGGGGTGCCAGGCACCCCTGGAACCCCCCCTAGCTACGCCAATGGCGGC
>NC_085138.1:56975756-57100719 GCF_035046485.1 Aedes albopictus | reverse complement strand
GGGTGCTTTTGAAATAGCTACTTTTAAGGCCAGGTTCTGAACTCCATCTGGAACTGGGGTCTTGTCTACGCTAAAGGACATTGCTCTCCCCGCAAGTTCCACAAAGGGGACCATCTTCTCATCGCCAGCCCAGTTCCCAGCGATCTTACGGAAGGAAGCGATGGAGACAGATAAATGCTTCGTGGATCGCTGAATTCCAACAAGTCTTCTAAATTCTACCCGGGGTTTCAGAGGGCTTTGAAGAGAGTTTACTGAAGTTGGATGGATGGCACTACAGGGTGTTTCGCCGGCGTTTTCGGGGAGTTGCGAAAGGTACCAGGATAACATGTGCGTTACAGAGGGATTTTCCGGCTGTTCCGAAGGCGTGACAGGAGCCTCTTCGGAGGTTTCGGAGGGTATCAGGTAAGTAACAGGGTCCGAGAAGGTTTCAGAGAGGTGTTTCGGAGGCATTTCAAGAAGTTTCAGAACATTTTCAACAAGTTTAAGAGATGCTACAGGGGCGTTTTGGTGTGTTTAAGGGGGTCCCAGAGCGTTCCAGGAAGTTTTGGTAGCATTCCAGGAGGTTCCTGAGGATTCTCAGAGAGTTCCGTACTCAAGTAACAATCTTGATTCTATTTGGTTTTATTTGTTTTTATGATAGTTTTATCGGATCATTGCATATTCTAGCTAATCTTATCGGAGTTTCAGCTGAGCACAACTATTCTTCATCAATATGTGGTTAAAAACACCTCCAAGCATACCCCAAGGAACAATCTTAATTCTATTTGGTTTTATTTGTTTTTATGATAGTTTTATCGGAACATTGCATATTCTAGTTGATCTTATCGGAGTCTCAGCTGAGCACAACTATTCTTCGTCAATATGTGGTTTTAAAAACACCTCCAAGAATACTTGAGGTTCAGTTCATAAAACCATAAACACAACAAGAACTGTTGAACTTATGTTCAGTTTTATAAGGTTCTTGTAGTTATCTTCAATCATCCGTTCTTGATCAAGAGTAACTGTTCTCGCATAAGAACAGTTTGGTACATGAAAAATACAAGAAAAAACTCAAGCATCAGATTTTGATTCTCATCGTTCCATAATTGCTGCCAATCAGGAACACCTACCCGGAAACCCAACCGCAACGCGGTGCAGTGCCAAGTTCCTCCGGTTGCAGCATTCGAAATGAGGTGGGTATGGTCATCTAGGACGTCGTTTCCCGTGCAATCGGGGTTCCAATCATCGATCTTCAAAATCAACAGCTACTTACCTGTTGGAAGTACTGACCGGATGAATGAGGCACTGCACCGCATCAAGGCCGGTTATCGAAAAAGGTCTGCCTGGTTGGCAACGGTACCGGGCTGATAAATAAATTCATCGGACGAGATTCACAAAATCCACCGCAGTGCGATAATTTATTGTTTGTTTACAATTCGGCGTATATGTTTTATGACGTTCTTGGCGGATTTGCATAAACCTATATCAAGAACGTTATAAACCTGAGTACTCTTGAGTAATACTTCTTACCCGTGCATAAGATGAAATAAATTTAAGGCGTTCTGGATGGAGGCCAACCAGGCTGCATTGAGAACGTTATAAATCCTAGTATTCTTGAGTTATGCTTTTAGCTCTGGCATGAGTTGAATGAAATTTAAGACGATCTTATGGTGATGTTGATTAAAACCATCGATGATGGACCGACCACCGGCCTAGATTTCAATGGAAGCCATGTTGAGAAAACTCATGAGCAATGTTCGCATGACCAGGAATAATATTTTTAAATATTTTATTAGTGCGTTATAATGGAAGCGCGTTGCAATTTTTGGAAGTATCTTGCAACATATATACGATGAATTTTGTTTGGAATTTGGCATCTTTGTTACACCACGGAAATATTTCCAATTTGTGTAATAAATTAATCCCGATTACAATAATGTGTCATTTTCATTGTGTTTTTAATTTCAATTTAATTCACCAAACTTTTCTGTCGACATAAAAGCTGCATCAGCAACAACACTGACAAATTTATTATCGTTTAATCGTGCACTTGAAGAATTCTACAAGGAGATAGCAATTTGTCTTGAGGACAACTTGGGAAGTACAACAAGTTTTAACAGAAATTTAAAACAACTCTTCAAGAGCATCTTAGGATGGGCCGCTTTGGTCCTTCAGCGGGTTAATGGTTGAGTTGATGTCGGTTTGCAGAACAATTTGGTTTATGCATGGTTTTAAGGAACAGGTGTTGAATAATACTTCAAAAGCATTATAATATTAATTTTGTTATTTGGGTAGGCTTTACATGGGCGTTTTGAGAGGTTTTGGAGGATCTCATGTGCGTATCATAAAACCGAGGTTTTTTTTTTCTGGTGGCATTTCAGCTAGTTTTATCAGATTTTCAGCTGGTATCAAAGGCGATACCAGGGCGTTTCCTGGAGCTTAGGAAGGTGTCAGTTGCGTTAAATGGGGTGCCTCTGAAGCCGACTTACTGATACATGGGCTCCAAGGGTGCTTACGGGGGTTTGGCACTTCTGGAATATTCAGAGTATTATCAACGGATGTATTACGGTATAACATAATCGTATTAAGATCTACATAATCGATTTCAGATCTTTAATGTGCGTTACCGGGATTTTCAGAACTACTCCAGGAAGATTTCATAGCCGTTTTGAAGCGTTTCAAAATGGGTTTAGGCGGTTTCCACACTGATTACGCTTGTAGTTCCGACGATCTATATTCAAGGGAGTCCTTTGAAGATTCTTAAACAAGAATTGCACTCACCACTGACTTATGCTCAAGAAGTTTGCCTTACCTAATCGACCAGAATAAGGCCTGAGTGTCCTCTTCTGTACGCAGGAGTCGTCTACATTCTACTCGGTCCATGGCTGTGTGCCTCCAGTTCATCAGTCTGCGAAGGATCCGCAAATCGTCCTCCACTTGATCAACCCACACAAACTCCGAGGGCGCGTTGATCCTCTGCGCGTAGAGTCCATGTTTAGGGCCCATAGAGGGCTACCGGTCTAATCAGCGTTTTGTAGATAGTTAACTTCGTGTTACGGTGAACTTTATTTCAACGTAGAGTTCTGCGGAGTTCAAAGTAAGAACGATTTCTTGCCACAATGCGCATCTGAATTTTTCTGCTGATGTCGTTGTCGGCGGTCACCAGTGAGCCCAAGTACACGAATTCTTCAACCGCCTCGATTTCATCACCGTCGATAGAAATTCGGGGTAGTGGGCGCGTTAATTCCTCCCTGGAACCCTTTGCAATCATGTGCTTTGTCTTCGACACATTAATGACTAATCCGATTCGCCAGACTACACTCTTTAGTCGGATGTACGTTTCCGCCATCATCATCTCAAATTTACGAGCAATAATATCAATATCATCAGCGAAACCAAGCAGCTGAAGGAACTTCATGAAAATTGTTCCACTCGTGTTTATCCCCGCTCTCCTAATAACACTCTCCAAAGCAGTGTTGAACAGCAAGCACGACAGACCATCACCTTGCCGTAACCCTCTGCGAGATTGAAAGGGACTCAAGAGTGCCCCTGATACTCAAACTACGCACATCACTCGAGCCATCGTCACCTTGATCAATCGTATCAGTTTATCCGGGAATCCGTATTCGTGCATAATCTGCCATAGCTGGTCTCGATCGATGAAATAATACGCCGATTTAAAATCATCGATAAACAAGTGATGTTCGGGCACGTTGTATTTGCGACATTTCTGCAACACCAGGCGGATGCCGAACATCTGGTAAGTTAACACGTTCATCCATAAATTCAGCCTGATATTGTCCCATGAACTCTATGGCAATCAGTTATAGACGGTGGCATAAAATTTGAGACAGTATCTTGCAGGCAACGCTCAGATAGTTCCCGCAATCAAACTTTTCGCTCATTTTGTGGAAAACACGATACCTGCTATCCATTCCTCCGGTAATACTTCCTCCTCCCAAGTCTTGGTAATTTTTCAGTCTAGTGCTCCAATGTATTCCAGAAGCTCGCTTGATAGTTGATCTGCTCTAGCGGCTTTGTTGTTTTCAATCGAAAAAAACCTCTTCCTCAATCTCTTGGAAGTTGGGGGCCGGAAGTCTTTCGTCCTACGCACGTACTCCTAGATCTGTTACCACACCACCGTCGGTGCTTGCAACATCGCCATTAAGGTGCTCATCGTAATGCTGACGCCACCACTCGACCATCTCATACTCGCTCGTGAGAATGTTCCTGTGATTGTCTCGACACATGTCAGCTTGTAAAACGAAGCCTCTGCGCGAGCGGTTCCGCTTCCCGTAGAACTTCCGTGTGTGCTTAGCGCGGTACAGCTGTTCCATCTCTTCGCAATCTCGTTCTTCCTGCTGGCGTTTCTTCCTCCGGAAGACTGAGTTCTGCCGGTTCCGCGCCTGTCTATAATGTGTCTCATTCATCCTCGCACGGTGTTGCAACCTTCTCGCCCATGCTGCATTCTTCTCATATGTTAGCTGTTCACGTTCGCCATCGTACCAGTTGTTTCTGTGATTCGGAGTAACGAAGCCTAGTGCTCCAGCCGAGATACTACAGGGGATAGAGAAAATAATCGGGTCAGGCAAAATTTTCATTTTTCAAAAAATGTTCAACGAGCTGTAACCTTTCGAAAAGTGCATCAAATATTCTCAAATTTTTACTGTAAGTTCATCAACTAGTTGTGCATCAGTCGTCCAAATTTGGAAAAGATCGGGCCATTCTTCAAGGAGTTCAAGACAATAATTATAGTTCATTTAATTTCGTTCTGATTTACTTATATATAAATGTGTTTTGAAAAAAGTAACAACATAACCACCAATAAATTGAAAAAGTAATGGAATGCATATTAAAAATATACCAATTTACAAAAAATCGTGAAAAAAAATTATATCGCTATAACTTTATCCCTTGTTAAAAATGTCAAGTTAAGTCAAATGTTTTCCAGAGTTTATTATATAGGTCATGAATGATCAAAATTTCATTGCAATCGGTTCATTGAATCCGGAGACATAACAGTTCAAAGTTGGCTATCGGATAATTTTATTTTTTCAAGAACATTTATAACTTCCTGAAGAATGGACCGATCTTCTCCAAATTTGGACCACTGATGCACAACTACCCAGGTAACCAATAAGCATTTGAATAAGCCGTATTTCTGTTTTATATCTGCATTCGGCCTGCTAACTGCCGTATCATAGCAGTTCGACAGCTAAACTGCCCTTTATTAACAATTCAAATGCTACTTAAGATCTGACAGCAGTTTCGTAGCATTTCAAATGCACGGAATGTTTTGGTTAACATGCATCATAACTGCTACATTATTGCCATGAAACTGCTAAGAGAGATGAGTGATGCTAAAACCACAACACATTTCCACTTTCTAATTTACGTGCCACGGCTGTAGAAGCCATCATCATTCGCATGACCAGTCAATCATAGTTAACAACGAATAAAACCAATGGGAAAACATGCTTTGGCAAATTAATTCCACGGTTGGTTTCCTATGATCGACTTTATTATCATCAACTGCCGAGCTCATAGCATAACGAAGGAGCTGCCGGTTTAATACTCATGCCTTAAATGATCAGAAATCCAACGCGCTCTATCTGATCATCTATAGCTTACCCTGTAGCACAGTTCAGCACCATCGTCAACCCGAGGATCGAGGGATCGAATCCCAATTTGGCTGAAAGCAGCAAAAAACAGCAACAGCAGTTCAGGACGTGCCTCAAGCCTCAAAAGTTCCACAGAAGAGTGATGAAAAAAGAAAGGGAAGCCGTAAAATGGGCAGGGGAAAATATTTGTTTTTATTTTTGACCACCTGGGGGATAGGAGGGATAAGCATTTAATCAGCATTTAATCGAACCAAAACCTACATTTAATTAGCACTAATGGCGCATATACAGCAGATTAGCATTTATTGACCTGCTGTAAAGGCGCATACAGTGCCGAATTAATGCCATTTTAACAGCGGTCTGTAGTTAGCCTCCATTTAGCCTCCAAAAATAATTTGCTGTTGTAGGGTTTTTGGAGGCTAACTACAAATCGTTGGAGGCTAACTTTTTGGGGCATTGTAGGACAAAACCAAGGACGCCAATCGAAAGATCAGCTCATTTCTAATCGGAAAACATATAAAAACTTTGAATTTTTCTTAAAAATAACGAGTTTCAAACGAAAAACAATTTTTCCATAGTAACTTGCATGCAAGTTTGGAGGCTAACTACAAATCGTTGGAGGCTAACTTTTTGGGGCATTGTAGGGCAAAACCAAGGACGCCAATCGAAATATCAGCTCATTTCCAATCAGAAAACATATAAAAACTTTTAATTTATCTTAAATTTTTCCAAATATAGAAGAAAAACAAAATTTCGTTAGGCACTGACATGCAACATTGGAGGCTAACTACAGAAATGATGAAAACCTTAGAAGGCTCAGGTTTTTGGCTAAACAAAGTCACAATCCGCATACTGGAAGTTAGCTGGGACCCTAAGGAAGCGATTGAGACCTACGAATTGAAAACCAGTGTTGGTTTACTAAAAAAAAATCATGAAATACGGATTTTGCAATTTTGTTCGTAGATTGATCTGATTTTCAAGCACAAGCCCCCACAAAAGTTTGGAGGCTAAGGTTTTGGCAAACCGAAAGGTCGCAACCCGCATATTGGGAGTTAGCTGGGACCCTAAGGAAGCGTTTGCGCCCAAGTATTTGAAAATCCGGGTTGGTTTACTGAAAAAAATTCTTGAAATACGGATTTTGCAATTTTGTTCTTAGATTGATCTGATTTTCAAGCACAAGCCCCCACAAAAGTTTGGAGGCTAAGGTTTTGGCAAACCGAAAGGTCGCAACCCGCATATTGGGAGTTAGCTGGGACCCTAAGGAAGCGATTGCTCCTAAGTATTTGAAAATCCGTGTTGGTTTACTAAAAAAAATTCATGAAATACGGATTTTGCAATTTTGTTCGTAGATTGATCTGATTTTGAAGCACAAGCCCCCACAAAAGTTTGGAGGCTAAGGTTTTGGCAAACTGAAAGGTCGCAACCCGCATATTGGGAGTTAGCTGGGACCCTAAGGAAGCGTTTGCGCCCAAGTATTTGAAAATCCGGGTTGGTTTACTGAAAAAAATTCTTGAAATACGGATTTTGCAATTTTGTTCTTAGATTGATCTGATTTTCAAGCACAAGCCCCCACAAAAGTTTGGAGGCTAAGGTTTTGGCAAACCGAAAGGTCGCAACCCACATATTGGGAGTTAGCTGGGACCCTAAGGAAGCGTTTGCGCCCAAGTATTTGAAAATCCGTGTAAGTTTACTAAAAAAAATTCCATGAAATTCGGATTTTGCAATTTTGTTCTTAGATTGATCTGATTTTCAAGCACAAGCCTCCACAAAAGTTTGGAGGCTGAGGTTTTGGCAAACCGAAAGGTCACAACCCGCATATTGGGAGTTAGCTGGGACCCTAAGGAAGCGTTTGCGCCCAAGTATTTGAAAATCCGGGTTGGTTTACTGAAAAAAATTCTTGAAATACGGATTTTGCAATTTTGTTCTTAGATCTATCTGATTTTCAAGCACAAGCCCCCACAAAAGTTTGGAGGCTAAGGTTTTGGCAAACCGAAAGGTCGCAACCCGCATATTGGGAGTTAGCTGGGACCCTAAGGAAGCGATTGCTCCTAAGTATTTGAAAATCCGTGTTGGTTTACTGAAAAAAATTCTTGAAATACGGATTTTGCAATTTTGTTCTTAGATTTATCTGATTTTCAAGCACAAGCCCCCACAAAAGTTTGGAGGCTAAGGTTTTGGCAAACCGAAAGGTCGCAACCCGCATATTGGGAGTTAGCTGGGACCCTAAGGAAGCGTTTGCGCCCAAGTATTTGAAAATCCGGGTTGGTTTACTGAAAAAAATTCTTGAAATACGGATTTTGCAATTTTGTTCTTAGATCTATCTGATTTTCAAGCACAAGCCCCCACAAAAGTTTGGAGGCTAAGGTTTTGGCAAACCGAAAGGTCGCAACCCGCATATTGGGAGTTAGCTGGGACCCTAAGGAAGCGATTGCTCCTAAGTATTTGAAAATCCGTGTTGGTTTACTAAAAAAATTTCATGAAATACGGATTTTGCAATTTTGTTCGTAGATTGATCTGATTTTGAAGCACAAGCCCCCACAAAAGTTTGGAGGCTAAGGTTTTGGCAAACCGAAAGGTCGCAACCCGCATATTGGAAGTTAGCTGGGACCCTAAGGAAGCGTTTGCGCCCAAGTATTTGAAAATCCGGGTTGGTTTACTGAAAAAAATTCTTGAAATACGGATTTTGCAATTTTGTTCGTAGATTGATCTGATTTTCAAGCACAAGCCCCCACAAAAGTTTGGAGGCTAAGGTTTTGGCAAACCGAAAGGTCGCAACCCGCATATTGGGAGTTAGCTGGGACCCTAAGGAAGCGTTTGCGCCCAAGTATTTGAAAATCCGGGTTGGTTTACTAAAAAAAAATCATGAAATATGGATTTTGCAATTTGCATCAATCGTAGATTGATCTGATTTTCAAGCACAAGCCCCCACAAAAGTTTGGAGGCTAAGGTTTTGGCTAACCGAAAGGTCACAACCCGCATATTGGGAGTTAGCTGGGACCCTAAGGAAGTGTTTGCGCCCAAGTATTTGAAAATCTGGGTTGGTTTACTGAAAAAAATTCTTGAAGTACGGATTTTGCAATTTTGTTCTTAGATTTATCTGATTTTCAAGCACAAGCCCCCACAAAAGTTTGGAGGCTAAGGTTTTGGCAAACCGAAAGGTCGCAACCCGCATATTGGGAGTTAGCTGGGACCCTAAGGAAGCGTTTGCGCCCAAGTATTTGAAAATCCGGGTTGGTTTACTGAAAAAAGTTCTTGAAATACGGATTTTGCAACTTTGTTCTTAGATTTATCTGATTTTCAAGCACAAGCCCCCACAAAAGTTTGGAGGCTAAGGTTTTGGCAAACCGAAAGGTCACAACCCGCATATTGGGAGTTAGCTAGGACCCTAATGAAGCGTTTGCGCCCAAGTATTTGAAAATCCGTGTTGGTTTACTAAAAAAATTTCATGAAATACGGATTTTGCAATTTTGTTCGTAGATTGATCTGATTTTCAAGCACAAGCCCCCACAAAAGTTTGGAGGCTAAGGTTTTGGCAAACCGAAAGGTCACAACCCGCATATTGGGTGTTAGCTGGGACCCTAATGAAGCGTTTGCGCCCAAGTATTTGAAAATCCGTGTTGGTTTACTAAAAAAATTTCATGAAATACGGATTTTGCAATTTTGTTCGTAGATTGATCTGATTTTCAAGCACAAGCCCCCACAAAAGTTTGGAGGCTAAGGTTTTGGCAAACCGAAAGGTCACAACCCGCATATTGGGAGTTAGCTGGGACCCTAAGGAATCGTTTGCGCCCAAGTATTTGAAAATCCGTGTTGGTTTACTAAAAATTTCAATCAAATACGGATTTTGCAATTTTGTTCGTAGATTGATCTGATTTTCAAGCACAAGCCCCCACAAAAGTTTGGAGGCTAAGGTTTTGGCAAACCGAAAGGTCACAACCCGCATATTGGGAGTTAGCTGGGACCCTAAGGAATCGTTTGCGCCCAAGTATTTGAAAATCCGTGTTGGTTTACTAAAAAATTTCAATCAAATACGGATTTTGCAATTTTGTTCGTAGATTGATCTGATTTTCAAGCACAAGCCCCCACAAAAGTTTGGAGGCTAAGGTTTTGGCAAACCGAAAGGTCACAACCCGCATATTGGGAGTTAGCTGGGACCCTAAGGAATCGTTTGCGCCCAGGTATTTGAAAATCCGTGTTGGTTTACTAAAAAATTTCAATCAAATACGGATTTTGCAATTTTGTTCGTAGATTGATCTGATTTTCAAGCACAAGCCCCCACAAAAGTTTGGAGGCTAAGGTTTTGGCAAACCGAAAGGTCACAACCCGCATATTGGGAGTTAGCTGGGACCCTAAGGAATCGTTTGCGCCCAAGTATTTGAAAATCCGTGTTGGTTTACTAAAAAATTTCAATCAAATACGGATTTTGCAATTTTGTTCATAGATTGATCTGATTTTCAAGCACAAGCCCCCACAAAAGTTTGGAGGCTAAGGTTTTGGCAAACCGAAAGGTCACAACCCGCATATTGGGAGTTAGCTGGGACCCTAAGGAATCGTTTGCGCCCAAGTATTTGAAAATCCGTGTTGGTTTACTAAAAAAATTTCATGAAATACGGATTTTGCAATTTTGTTCGTAGATTGATCTGATTTTCAAGCACAAGCCCCCACAAAAGTTTGGAGGCTAAGGTTTTGGCAAACCGAAAGGTCACAACCCGCATATTGGGAGTTAGCTGGGACCCTAAGAAATCGTTTGCGCCCAAGTATTTGAAAATCCGTGTTGGTTTACTAAAAAAATTTCATGAAATACGGATTTTGCAATTTTGTTCGTAGATTGATCTGATTTTCAAGCACAAACCCCCACAAAAGTTTGGAGGCTAAGGTTTTGGCAAACCGAAAGGTCACAACCCGCATATTGGGAGTTAGCTGGGACCCTAAGGAATCGTTTGCGCCCAAGTATTTGAAAATCCGTGTTGGTTTACTAAAAAATTTCAATCAAATACGGATTTTGCAATTTTGTTCGTAGATTGATCTGATTTTCAAGCACAAGCCCCCACAAAAGTTTGGAGGCTAAGGTTTTGGCAAACCGAAAGGTCACAACCCGCATATTGGGAGTTAGCTGGGACCCTAAGGAATCGTTTGCGCCCAAGTATTTGAAAATCCGTGTTGGTTTACTAAAAAAATTTCATGAAATACGGATTTTGCAATTTTGTTCGTAGATTGATCTGATTTTCAAGCACAAGCCCCCACAAAAGTTTGGAGGCTAAGGTTTTGGCAAACCGAAAGGTCACAACCCGCATATTGGGAGTTAGCTGGGACCCTAAGGAATCGTTTGCGCCCAAGTATTTGAAAATCCGTGTTGGTTTACTAAAAAAATTTCATGAAATACGGATTTTGCAATTTTGTTCGTAGATTGATCTGATTTTCAAGCACAAGCCCCCACAAAAGTTTGGAGGCTAAGGTTTTGGCAAACCGAAAGGTCACAACCCGCATATTGGGAGTTAGCTGGGACCCTAAGGAATCGTTTGCGCCCAAGTATTTGAAAATCCGTGTTGGTTTACTAAAAAAATTTCATGAAATACGGATTTTGCAATTTTGTTCGTAGATTGATCTGATTTTCAAGCACAAGCCCCCACAAAAGTTTGGAGGCTAAGGTTTTGGCAAACCGAAAGGTCACAACCCGCATATTGGGAGTTAGCTGGGACCCTAAGGAATCGTTTGCGCCCAAGTATTTGAAAATCCGTGTTGGTTTACTAAAAAAAATTCATGAAATACGGATTTTGCAATTTTGTTCGTAGATTGATCTGATTTTCAAGCACAAGCCCCCACAAAAGTTTGGAGGCTAAGGTTTTGGCAAACCGAAAGGTCACAACCCGCATATTGGGAGTTAGCTGGGACCCTAAGGAATCGTTTGCGCCCAAGTATTTGAAAATCCGTGTTGGTTTACTAAAAAAATTTCATGAAATACGGATTTTGCAATTTTGTTCGTAGATTGATCTGATTTTCAAGCACAAGCCCCCACAAAAGTTTGGAGGCTAAGGTTTTGGCAAACCGAAAGGTCACAACCCGCATATTGGGAGTTAGCTGGGACCCTAAGGAATCGTTTGCGCCCAAGTATTTGAAAATCCGTGTTGGTTTACTAAAAAAATTTCATGAAATACGGATTTTGCAATTTTGTTCGTAGATTGATCTGATTTTCAAGCACAAGCCCCCACAAAAGTTTGGAGGCTAAGGTTTTGGCAAACCGAAAGGTCACAACCCGCATATTGGGAGTTAGCTGGGACCCTAAGGAATCGTTTGCGCCCAAGTATTTGAAAATCCGTGTTGGTTTACTAAAAAATTTCAATCAAAGATCATTTTTCCATGTTTTACGATAGTGACCCCAAACTTTTGGCTGATAAACCACATTGAGGGGTGACCCCAAACTTTTGGTCGATGACATGAAGAGTTAATTTACTTAATAACTTTTTCTCTAGATTTTTTAGCTAAGTTCTGTAAAAAGCAGTTTATAGCTAATAGAAAAAGGATTATATTACCACTCTCATCTTAAAATTTGGTTGACCGTGGTGGTTGACAGTGCTGTAAGTTTATATTCATTTTTTAGAAAATTTGGCAACTTTGGGTTAAGTTTACATACAATTTTTTATGAAAAAGTTTCTTTTAAATCATGTTTGAAGTTTCTTTGACTTATTATCTTTTGAATGAGACCTAGGGTTATGAAATCGGACGCAAATTGGCGGAGATATAGGCCCAAAAAATGACATGTTTTTGAGGGGGTGACCCCAAACTTTTGATCGGGAGTGTATACCCATACTGCATGGTTTTAGAGCCTAAATCTCCATTAAACAGCCGCCATCATGAGTTTTCATTTTTTGTGTTTCGATATAACGTACACCATTTTTTTCCCCAAATTGCGCTAATATTGGGTAACAAAGCTAATGCTGAAACACAGCATTGATTTGAGTGATTTCGAAGTTTATCTGAGAGCTAGGAAAAAAATAAAAAAATCAAAGTTTGACGAAAAGTTTCCTCCGGCTGGAGCGGGAATCGAACCCTCACTCCGTGGCACTCACAATACGCCTTAACGACTGACGCCGCTAACCGCACGGCCACGAAGCCCACAAATGTTGGTCAAATGAGTTGACCCCCCCCCCCCCTGTTTATTATACCAACAATTCCCATACATGCAAAAATTAAAAAATATACCCTTGGTATGACAGAAAAAAAAAACAAATTTTCCAAGAAATTTTCACACGTTCTGTTTTTGGTGTACAAGGAAAACTAACGTCAAATCAAGATGGTTTCTTTGAAATTTATATTTAAAAACATCTTAAAATCCCCTTGGTATTCTGATGAGAGCAATAAAACCTGCAAGAGATCCAAGTTTTTTTTTTTCAAAAGATTAATAAAAGAAGCAGCACTGCCGTTGAACCACGCACATAGGGTAAACAGGTTTAATAATATGCCCCCCTTAAGCAGAAATGGCAATATATCTAAAACGGCTGCCTTATTCCATCTATTATTCACTGAAAATCGTTCCTACAGTCAGTGACAGGGTCAGTGAAGTGTTGCATGAGAACTTTACCTTTGGTGAGGCGGCTTTCGAAAACGTTCCATAATTTGCCTTATCAAAACAGACAGGGCAATACGCCTCACCTAAACGAAAACGTCCAGCCCTGTGATAAAACTGTCCCAGAGGATAATTCCACCACATGCTTATCTTAGGAGGGTCTTTTAACTAGTTTTAACTGCATAAAAGTTGCGAAATACCACAAGCGAACAGAACTAGCCTTGTTTGCAATGAAGTTAGCTTAAAATAGATAAAATATTACGCCAAAAGCCTCGATTTTAAACTTTTTGATATTATTATTGTTTTTCTGTACCAATCAACTAACGGACCAGCTTGATGGCAATTATTCTTCAATATTTAAGTTTTCTAATTGATCACGCATGCGAAAAGCGCTTGAATCTCTAGAAAATGAAGAGGGGCGTTTTGTCCCGGTGGGGCGTATTATACCCTTTTACCCTAGTAACCCTAACCATAATGACGAAAGTCAAACATACTATAGGGCACTGCATGAAATTCGCGCCTTCTCTTTCACTCTTGCAGAAATTTTGTAAACAAGGCCAAGAAACGTCAAAACCCCATACAAAATCAAAACAATGCAGTGCCCTATGCTGTTTATTTCACACATTTTGGAACTTTTTACTTCGATAAAAAATAAGAAACATAGCGTAACGGGACAAAATTGCAAAAAATGACAAATTTTGACTTAACGCATAGATACCTATTTGGCACCGTCCACAAATTACGTAACGCTCTAGGGGGGGGGGGGGAGTATACAGCTGTGCGTTACGGCCCATACAAAAATTTTAGGATTTTCACTTCGGGTTAGCGAAAGCATAATACTTACCAGAGCTTCCACAGTGGCTGCTTCCTGTGCCGCCAGGGCGGCTTCAAATGCCTGAAACAAGAAAAACGAAAAATTAATAATATTTAATATTAATTATACAGAAAACCCCGTTTTTACCTTTTGCTGGTCCATTTTTTTCAGCTTCCACTTCTTGTTTGATGCTGACTGATGCTGCACTATTGATTGATGCACCAAGCGGTAAGAAGAATTTTAACATCCAAGCGGTGTGCCGTTTACATCCATCAACCAATCAGCGACGAGGATCTAATCGACGGCACACCGCTTGGATGTCAAAACTTCTTCTTCTTTTCGCTTGGTGCATCAATCAATGCTCACTCTGTTTCACTCGAGACACTTTAACCACGTCGTATACACGCTAAGATCAGTTTACCTATTTTTCTAAAATATGGGTAAATTTTACTCAAATTTGCGTAAACTTTACGCAAATATGGGTAAATAAAACTCATATTTTGGAAAAGTGCACAACCGCATTTATAGGTAATATTAACCCATATTTGGGTTACAATTACTCATATTTGGGTCCACATTATCCATATTTGAGTTTTGTTTACCTATATTTGAGTATCATTTACGCATATATGCGGTTGTGCACTTTTTGGAAAAAAGGTAAACTGATCTTAGCGTGTAGCGCCTAACGGAATTCGTATATGCCACGATATCAACATAAAGGAGGGAATACAGTTATGCATGCGAAACAAAAAAGAAATACAAATATGCACACTAAAATTATTGTACATCCTAGCTTAATCACTCATATCCTGCTGATCTGAGTCAGCCGCCATATGATTGCGCCCGTTTGATTTGTATACGGCGGCTGACAGCTCCACCCGGCGGCTGCAAAATAGTTTTAGCCAAGGTGCACACCGTGTACAAATCATACGTGCGCGGTCTGGCGCGATCTGAGACTGCGCGTTTCGAACGCAGCTTGCTGAGAATCTAAGATAAGCGCGACAATATATTACTCAAATAAGGCCTCTGGTGAGTGGAAACAATTTACCACTGCACGGTTGTTTGCAAAAACCCATCAATGGGTTAAAAAACACTCATTTTCTAAAAATGTTTCTGTCACAAAACGGCTAAATTATGGTCGGATCATTTAAATAGGTAAATTTTTACTCTTTTATTTTTGTTGTTTTTACCCATGTTTTGACAGATCTGAATGCTTCTAAAAAATGATCTAATTTTTTTAGTTTGACATACACGCTAAGATCAGTTTACCTATTTTTCTAAAATATGGGTAAATTTTACTCAAATTTGCGTAAACTTTACGCAAATATGGGTAAATAAAACTCATATTTTGGAAAAGTGCACAACCGCATTTATAGGTAATATTAACCCATATTTGGGTTACAATTACTCATATTTGGGTCCACATTATCCATATTTGAGTTTTGTTTACCTATATTTGAGTATCATTTACGCATATTTGCGGTTGTGCACTTTTTGGAAAAAAGGTAAACTGATCTTAGCGTGTACTAAGGTTTTTGATTAAACTAATTTTTTATACCCATCGATGGGTTTTCTCAAACAACCGTGAGAGGAGCTTCTACAGAAAATGGGTGTGTTTTCACTCATTAATTGGTTTTCGCAAACGACCGTGTGCTTACTCTCACCGAAAACTTGACGTTTGAGAGGTGCCGGCACCTCTCAAACGTCAAATTTCGTGTGAGTGTAAGCAGGCCAGTACAAGTTCGTGCAGTAATACATGGTAATACCCCGGATAGACATGTGATACGAGTGTGATTCCTGTACAACGGTACGCAGTGTCAAGAAAATTCTAACAAGACTGACTATATAATCCATAGTTAAATATTGACGATTGCATGAATTTTTAGACTCTAGTGCAGTTCTGTTTGAGTGAGATACAATTTGCACACTCACTAATATCAGTAGGCGTGTGCAAAATATTTGACAACACAAAAGAAGCGAGCTCACAGACGACAACCTTCAGCGACATTTGTTTTTGGGAAATGTTTCGTGTATCGGGTTTGGTCTGACTACGTCCGGGTAAAACCAGAAGTAAAACGAGAGTCAAATAGTAGTTTTTCGCCGGGTGATACGCGCTGGCAATTTACTCTAAACCGGGACGTGTGATGCAGCTAATACGGTGCCGTTTTTTACCCATAATCGTATCCCTCCTGAATCCATGAGCCTTCTTTCAAAACTAAAATAACAGCTTCTACCCGACGTATCCTTGCATACCTCTACGGACTAAATACATCCTCAACTTCACTAAGAATGTAGTAGCTTTCGATCTAAAACCCACCCTTCCCAAGACCCTTCCCCAACTTGCCCTCGGCTGTTTCCGGCTCTTGGAACCCACACATTGTTTCTAGAGGCCGCAGATTCATCCAGCTGGTTCCCGAAAACTATACAGAGGCATAGATTTATTTTAATTTACTCCGACACTCCTAAATCATGAGCTCTATTTCGAATTTTTTATCGCTGGCTGCGGATTCGACGGTAATCAAAACAATTGAACTCATCAAACGTTGGGTGAAAAATTCCTAACAGTGAGGAAAAAAAGTTGTTGTCGGGGTAACCGTGAGGAAACGAAGGTGTTCAGTGAGGTGTGCAAATAATCACTGTGCAAAAAATATTTGCACAGTAGTCTAATAAATTTTGAGAAACTCAATATTCCCAACAAACATTTTTGCTGTATAAGGGTGCTATTACACTCTTTGTCCAGACGCCAAATATTTGACCACTTTTGACAGATAAATTTTGGCAGGTTGTTTGGCTCTGTTTGTCCCTATTCGTTTTTCGAGAGCGACAAATATTTTTGTTTGTCAGGTACACCTTGGTCAAAATTTAACTGTCAAAAGTGGTCAAATATTTGGCATTGGTCAAAGAGTGTCATACTAGCTTAAGAGTGGAACAATCCACTCTTAAGCAAACTTTAGCTTAAGAAACTGCTGTTGAGCTCGTTCTGTTACTTGGGTTTATTGTCGTCGCGGTTGAAACCCGAAGTTTCCCCACACCCGATAATCGAATTTTCTCAAAATCCATACGTTTAACCTAACGTCGGACGTAGTGCGCTGTACAGCGGACCTGGCCCTCTATTCAGCACACTGTGTCCGACGTACGTCCGACACACGGTTTTGGAGAAACATCGATTTTCACGTGTCAAAAATTCCGATTTTGAACTACATACACGAACAATATTTCTGAAGCTCGATTTGAATAGGTCGTATGTGCTTTTGTCGAAATAAAATTCGACCAGTTTATTTTAGTTATTGTAGCAATATGGGAGATATTTTGGAGACTTTTAATGAAGGAACGGAAAGCCTGTTTTGTAAGGATTCTGCTGCATGTATCAACTTTGTTCAATTTTAATGGTTTTCGCTGTAATAGACGAATCCAACTATTCGAATTTTCAATCGACAAAAGCACATACGACCTATTTAAATCGAGCTCCAGATTTATTGCATACTTTAATTTCATGCACAATTTAAGGTAAATATTAGCGGGTTGATTAGTTTTCAACGAGCGTGCACGCCATGTTCCCACCTTGTTTGACACAACGTGGCATTTGCCGTCGTTGAGAGGTTGAAAGATGTGAGAAAGAAAAAATAAGAATAGAAGGAAACAGCGTCGTCTGCGTGGGCAAGAAAAATTGGTAAGTTTGTAAAAGAAAATATTGTTTTATTTTCATTAAAAATTATCCTTTGCTTTTAGAAAGTCAAGAAGAATGTCCGCTCTAGGCTTGACCCTGACCCAATTGCTTCCAGTCGCTGGATGTACTCTGAGGACGTCTTCAATACAACCGCCTTGTGTCTCTGGTTCCGTACTAAATATCGTCTTCCGGCTGTCGTTCTGTCGGCATTCGTACGATGTGTATCGTACCCCAACGCTGTGTATCATGCGACGGCGCCGTTTATCACGGAGTATTGATCGTATCACCTTACGTTCAAAGACACCAAATGCTTCCCGGTCTATTTCCTGCAACGTCCAGAATTTGTAGCAGCTAACATCAATCAGATCAACCGGGACTTATTCTGATGACATAATCCGTAGCCCACGTCATTAGACTTACAAGGTACGCAAAACTCACCCTACCACTTCCAGAGGGTTTATTCGCATATTATTGCGCATTTCCCACCCCACTGGACCCCTTTCGCAGTTAGTATATGTGCGGGATCGTGAATAAAACTACGATTTTGAATCGAACCGTGTCGGTGTCTTCTGCGCACTTATGCAATTCAAAGTGCTGAATAAGTGCGCAAAAGACACCGAAACGATTCGATGCAAAATCGCAGTTTTATTCACGATCCCGCACTTATACTAACTGCGAAAGGTGTCCAGGCAGTTGGGTGGGAACTGCGCAATATGTAAGGCAAAATTTTCCAATCTAAGACCCTCCCCAATGTAATACAGCGGTAGACCCCCTTCCTCCCCTCTTAGCGTTACCTTATATGCGAACGATCTAAGAGTTGTTTCAACAAATTAGTTTTTGTTTACTGATTTACCAATCCACTCACTTGGGGGCTGTCCATTTATTACGACCCTGTTTTTGTAAGACTCGCGAGATTTTTCAACACCGCCCCTCGCCATCTCTTATACAAACCCTTACATAATAAATGGACAGTCTTTTTAACTCATTCACAATATCTCCAACTCACTAATCACTCCTGTTACATTCTACATCTGCTGACATAGGTATACGAGTTTCTTTCACCTACATACGGCTTCGTTGCACTTCTTGATATTTGAGTCTATTAATTAAAACTTGAGTTAGGCTCAGTGTACCAGTTATGGCTATAGTACCTCAAATTCGCCATAGTTGATTTTCAACCTTTAAGGATGCAAATCAACAAGAAAAATTTAGTGAACATCAGATCACAAGATGATTGCAATTTGTAGAAATAGTTTTCCTTAGGTAGTGCGATAGCTGGTACAGGCACCCTATTGTGAAAGTCATTCTTATAGGGCCCATACAGTCACAGCTGTGAACTGCCCAAATTGGCACAACAGTCCCATGTGAATAGGAAACCCAGCAAACATGGGACTGTTGTGCGAATAGGGACAGTGAAGGCGTGGGTATCCAGTATGCTGAGGGTGACAGGTTCCAGAGTATTTTCGTGTCTGTCACATGCAAATTGATCATTGGCAAAGGAAGCTCTCAGTTAATAACTGAGGCTTTGTCCCAGCTGTGACGTTACGCCAAGAAGAAGAAGAATGCCGTTCACGTTGAAAACAATCGAGGAATTTAGAATTTTTCCGAATTTTCTTAATTTGAAAATTACGGTCTCTCTTGCATTGTGCAGAACAAAATTTGTATTTAAAATTTAATGATTTTGACTTCTTCTAATGTTCTCAGTCACGCAAGCGCAGTTTGATTTTTTACTAAAAATGCAGAGGACGAGCTAGATACAATTATACATTACATTATTGTATTGCCATTCGATGGTAATATGTAACTAATTGAAAACATTTGAAAGCGGCTTACAATATAGGGTGCCGGCACTGGTTTTGGCCAGTCTAAGGGAAATTATTTTTATAAAAATAACCAATAATCCTATGAAAACTACCAATGTGTCAAAGGAAAGGTTTGAATCTATACTTTAGAAATAATGCAGAAATCAAGCTAATAGGGTGTGGGACCATTTATTCAGGAGGACCTATTTTGGGCACTTTCTACAATAACTCAATCAGACTCGTAAACAATAATACGCGGCAGTTTGTACCTGAATGTGGAGCATATGTGGAGTCAATATGTACAGTATCTAATGCATCCTTTCTTTGTTAAAAATAATACGCGGCGAACCTTACCTGAATGTGGAGCATATGTTTCCCTTTTCTCGTTAACGTGGCAGTCTTTCCATGATAGTGGAGCGTATTTATCCACTACTCGTTTATAATAATACGCGACGGTCTGAATGTGGAGCATATGTATCCACTCCTTGATGCCTTGGTGCGTTTCTCTACAGGATCCTACGTTAATCCTATCTCATAATTATTTAGATTTTGTTCAAATTCTTTTTATTCGTGAGTTTTAGCTTATGCTACGTCTTAACACATAATTTTTAGACATATGCGCATATTTTGCTATTAGACTACCGCGTTACAGTGCCTGTTTGTATAACTCGGGTAGTTCTACAACCTCAAATATTAACATTTTTCAGCATTAGAAAACCATCTTGTCGTTAAAAAGCGCTCAAGTCAGTGGTCTAACAACTCTTAGCGCGCTAGGCATGGTTCAATTATGCCGCTTAAAGAGTTGCCACATATGATTTCGAGTTCCAGCCAATGTCGATTAATTGACTGATGGTTGACTGATGCTTTCACGGTTGTCTTTAATTGAATATGGAGCATATGTATCCATTCTTCGTTTCCCTTGAACACGCGGTAGTCTTTTCGTGAATATGGAACATATGTAACCATTCTTCGATCCCTGGAACACGCGGTAGTCTTTAATTGAATATGGAGCATATGTATCCATTCTTCGTTTCCCGTAAACACGCGGTAGTCTTTTCGAGAATTTGGAACATATGTATCCATTCTTCGTTTCCCTTGAACACGCGGTACTTATGCTTCTTCTTAACACATAATTTTTAGACATATGCGCATATTTTGCTATTAGACTACCGCGTTGCAGTGCACAGTTGAACACGCGGTATTCTTTTCGTGAATTTGGAACATATGTAACCATTTTTCGTTTCCCTTGAACACGCGGTAGTCTTTTTGTGAATATGGAACATATGTATCCATTCTTCGTTTCCCTTGAACACGCGGTAGTCTTTTTGTGAATTTGGAACATATTGTGTCCATTTATCGTTTCCCTTGAACACGCGGTAGTCTTTAATTGAATATGGAGCATATGTATCCATTCTTCGATCCCTGGAACACGCGGTAGTCTTCAATTGAATTTGGAACATATGTATCCATTCTTCGTTTCCCTTGTCTTTAATTGAATATGGAGCATATGTATCCATTCTTCGTTTCCCGTAAACACGCGGTAGTCTTTTCGAGAATTTGGAACATATGTATCCATTCTTCGTTTCCCTTGAACACGCAGTAGTCTTTTTTGTGAATATGGAACATATGTATCCATTCTTCGTTTCCCTTGTACACGCGGTAGTCTTTTCGTGAATATGGAACATATGTATCCATTCTTCGTTTCCCTTGAACACGCGGAATTTTTTTCGTGAATATGGAACATATGTATCCATTCTTCGTTTCCCTTGAACACGCGGTAGTCTTTTTGTGAATATGGAACATATGTATCCATTCTTCGTTTCCCTTGTACACGCGATAGTCTTTTTGTGAATATGGAACATATGTATCCATTCTTCGTTTCCCTTGAACACGCGGTAGTCTTTTTGTAAATTTGGAACATATGTATCCATTCTTCGTTTCCCTTGAACACGCGGAAGTCTTTTCGTGAATATGGAACATATGTATCCATTCTTCGTTTCCCTTGAACACGCGGTAGTCTTTTTTGTGAATATGGAACATATGTATCCATTCTTCGTTTCCCTTGAACACGCGGTAGTCTTTTTGTGAATTTGGAACATATGTGTCCATTCTTCGTTTCCCTTGAACACGCGGTAGTCTTTTCGTGAATATGGAACATATGTATCCATTCTTCGTTTCCCTTGAACACGCGGTACTTATGCTTCTTCTTAACACATAATTTTTAGACATATGCGCATATTTTGCTATTAGACTACCGCGTTACAGTGCACAGTTGAACACGCGGTATTCTTTTCGTGAATTTGGAACATATGTAACCATTTTTCGTTTCCCTTGAACACGCGGTAGTCTTTTTGTGAATATGGAACATATGTATCGATTCTTCGTTTCCCTTGAACACGCGGTAGTCTTTTTGTGAATTTGGAACATATTGTGTCCATTCTTCGTTTCCCTTGAACACGCGGTAGTCTTTAATTGAATATGGAGCATATGTATCCATTCTTCGATCCCTGGAACACGCGGTAGTCTTCAATTGAATTTGGAACATATGTATCCATTCTTCGTTTCCCTTGAACACGCGGTAGTCTTTTTGTGAATTTGGAACATATGAGTCCATTCTTCGTTTCCCTTGAACACGCGGTAGTCTTTTTGTGAATTTGGAACATATGTGTCCATTCTTCGTTTCCCTTGAACACGCGGTAGTCTTTTCGTGAATATGGAACATATGTATCCATTCTTCGTTTGCCTTGAACACGCGGAAGTCTTTTCGTGAATATGGAACATATGTATCCATGCTTCGTTTCCCTTGAACACGCGGTAGTCTTTTTGTGAATTTGGAACATATGTGTCCATTCTTCGTTTCCCTTGAACACGCGGTAGTCTTTTCGTGAATATGGAACATATGTATCCATTCTTCGTTTCCCTTGAACACGCAGTAGTCTTTTTTGTGAATATGGAACATATGTATCCATTCTTCGTTTCCCTTGTACACGCGGTAGTCTTTTCGTGAATATGGAACATATGTATCCATTCTTCGTTTCCCTTGAACACGCGGAATTTTTTTCGTGAATATGGAACATATGTATCCATTCTTCGTTTCCCTTGAACACGCGATAGTCTTTTTGTGAATATGGAACATATGTATCCATTCTTCGTTTCCCTTGAACACGCGGTAGTCTTTTCGTGAATATGGAACATATGTGTCCATTCTTCGTTTCCCTTGTACACGCGGTAGTCTTTTCGTGAATATGGAACATTTTGTGTCCATTCTTCGTTTCCCTTGAACACGCGGTATTCTTTTCGTGAATTTGGAACATATGTAACCATTCTTCGTTTCCCTTGAACACGCGGTAGTCTTTTCGTGAATATGGAACATATTGTGTCCATTCTTCGTTTCCCTTGAACACGCGGTATTCTTTTCGTGAATTTGGAACATATTTAACCATTCTTCGTTTTCCTTGAACACGCGGTATTCTTTTCGTGAATATGGAACATATTGTGTCCATTCATCGTTTTCCTTGAACACGCGGTAGTCTTTTCGTGAATATGGAACATATGTGTCCATTCTTCGTTTCCCTTGTACACGCAGTAGTCTTTTCGTGAATATGGAACATTTTGTGTCCATTCTTCGTTTCCCTTGAACACGCGGTATTCTTTTCGTGAATTTGGAACATATGTAACCATTTTTCGTTTCCCTTGAACACGCGGTAGTCTTTTTGTGAATATGGAACATATGTATCCATTCTTCGTTTCCCTTGAACACGCGGTAGTCTTTTTGTGAATTTGGAACATATTGTGTCCATTCTTCGTTTCCCTTGAACACGCGGTAGTCTTTAATTGAATATGGAGCATATGTATCCATTCTTCGATCCCTGGAACACGCGGTAGTCTTCAATTGAATTTGGAACATATGTATCCATTGTTCGTTTCCCTTGAACACGCGGTAGTCTTTTTGTGAATTTGGAACATATGAGTCTATTCTTCGTTTCCCTTGAACACGCGGTAGTCTTTTCGTGAATATGGAACATATGTATCCATTTTTCGTTTGCCTTGAACACGCGGTAGTCTTTTCGTGAATATGGAATATATGTATCCATGCTTCGTTTCCCTTGAACACGCGGTAGTCTTTTTGTGAATTTGGAACATATGTGTCCATTCTTCGTTTCCCTTGAACACGCTGTAGTCTTTTCGTGAATTTGGAACATATGTGTCCATTCTTCGTTTCCCTTAAACACGCGGTAGTCTTTTCGTGAATATGGAACATATTGTGTCCATTCTTCGTTTCCCTTGAACACGCGGTATTCTTTTCGTAAATTTGGAACATATGTGTCCATTCATCGTTTCCCTTGTACACGCGGTAGTCTTTTCGTGAATATGGAACATATGTATCCATTCTTCGTTTCCCTTGAACACGCGGTAGTCTTTTTGTGGATTTGGAACATATGTATCCATTCTTCGTTTCCCTTGAACACGCGGTAGTCTTTTTGTGGATTTGGAACATATGTGTCCATTCTTCGTTTCCCTTGTACACGCGGTAGTCTTTTCGTGAATATGGAACATTTTGTGTCCATTTATCGTTTCCCTTGAACACGCGGTAGTCTTTTCGTGAATATGGAACATATGTGTCCATTCTTCATTTCCCTTGAACACGCGGTAGTCTTTTCGTGAATTTGGAACATATGTGTCCATTCTTCGTTTCCCTTGACCACGCGGTAGTCTTTTCGTGAATATGGAACATATTGTGTCTATTCTTCGTTTCCCTTGAACACGCGGTATTCTTTTCGTGAATTTGGAACATATGTAACCATTCTTCGTTTTCCTTGAACACGCGGTAGTCTTTTCGTGAATTTGGAACATATGTGTCCATTCTTCGTTTCCCTTGAACACGCGGTAGTCTTATTTGTGAATATGGAACATATGTGTCCATTCTTTGTTTCCCTTGAACACGCGGTAGTCTTTTTGTGAATTTGGAACATATGTGTCCATTCTTCGTTTCCCTTGAACACGCGGTAGTCTTTTTGTGAATTTGGAACATGTGTGTCCATTCTTCGTTTCCCTTGAACACGCGGTAGTCTTTTCGTGAATATGGAACATATTGTGTCCATTCTTCGTTTTCCTTGAACACGCGGTAGTCTTTTTGTGAATTTGGAACATATGTGTCCATTCTTCGTTTCCCTTGAACACGCGGTAGTCTTTTTGTGAATATGGAACATATGTATCCATTCTTCGTTTCCCTTGAACACGCGATAGTCTTTTCGTGAATATGGAACATATTGTGTCCATTCATCGTTTCCCTTGAACACGCGGTAGTCTTTTCGTGAATATGGAACATATGTGTCCATTCTTCGTTTCCCTTGTACACGCGGTAGTCTTTTCGTGAATATGGAACATTTTG
Source organism: Aedes albopictus (assembly GCF_035046485.1). Taxonomy (NCBI): domain Eukaryota; kingdom Metazoa; phylum Arthropoda; class Insecta; order Diptera; family Culicidae; genus Aedes; species Aedes albopictus. The sequence goes on along the minus strand of NC_085138.1, from coordinate 57,075,880 downwards.
TGTCCATTCTTCGTTTCCCTTGAACACGCGGTATTCTTTTCGTGAATTTGGAACATATGAATTTGGAACATATGTATCCATTCTTCGTTTGCCTTGAACACGCGGTAGTCTTTTCGTGAATATGGAATATATGTATCCATGCTTCGTTTCCCTTGAACACGCGGTAGTCTTTTTGTGAATTTGGAACATAGGTGTCCATTCTTCGTTTCCCTTGAACACGTGGTAGTCTTTTTGTGAATTTGGAACATATGTATCCATTCTTCGTTTCCCTTGAACACGCGGTAGTCTTTTTGTGAATTTGGAACATATGTGTCCATTCTTCGTTTCCCTTGAACACGCGGTAGTCTTTTTGTGAATTTGGAACATATGTGTCCATTCTTCGTTTCCCTTGAACACGCGGTAGTCTTTTTGTGAATTTGGAACATATGTGTCCATTCTTCGTTTCCCTTGAACACGCGGTAGTCTTTTTGTGAATTTGGAACATATGTATCCATTCTTCGTTTCCCTTGAACACGCGGTAGTCTTTTTGTGAATTTTGAACATATGTGTCCATTCTTCGTTTCCCTTGAACACGCGGTAGTCTATTTGTGAATTTGGAACATATGTGTCCATTCTTCGTTTCCCTTGAACACGCGGTAGTCTTTTTGTGAATTTGGAACATATGTATCCATTCTTCGTTTCCCTTGAACACGCGGTAGTCTTTTTGTGAATTTGGAACATATGTGTCCATTCTTCGTTTCCCTTGAACACGCGGTAGTCTTTTTGTGAATTTGGAACATATGTGTCCATTCTTCGTTTCCCTTGAACACGCGGTAGTCTTTTTGTGAATTTGGAACATATGTATCCATCTTCGTTTCCCTTGAACACGCGGTAGTCTTTTTGTGAATTTGGAACATATGTGTCCATTCTTCGTTTCCCTTGAACACGCGGTAGTCTTTTCGTGAATATGGAACATATTGTGTCCATTCTTCGTTTCCCTTGAACACGCGGTAGTCTTTTCGTGAATATGGAACATATGTATCAATTCTTCGTTTCCCTTGAACACTCGGTATTCTTTTTGAGAATTTGGAACATATGTATCCACTCCTCGTTTACAATGTGTTTACGTGTGAATGTGGAGCGCATGTATCCACTCGACGTTTACAAACATGCGCGGTTATCTTTCCCCGAATGTGGAGCGTATGAATTGTGGAGCGTATGTATCCACTCCTCGTTCCCTTAAATACCTCAGGGGGTTCACTGTAGGATAATTAGATCGAGATTTCAAATGATTATTTTATGAGATCTACCGTGTAGGCACCAAACTTTGCGCAGTGCCAAACATTTCGCATTTTGTAGAGCAGTTACACGCATAGTTGTCCCATGCATATAGTGATTCCCATATAACATGGGACAATTATGCGTATAACGACAGAGAACTTCTTTGAAAGTCAATATTTTATGTTTTCATATTTTTCATATATGCTCTCAATCACAAGCTAGCTTTCCTTGAAAAAAAGTTTACATTCCAACATTTAATGACGATTTTTCAAAAAGTGCGCAAAGTTAGGCCCTAAGTGCGCAAAGTATATTGCGTTTACGGTATAAATTTTTCAATTAGGATATCATTATGTTTTCACGATCAGAGCCGTGATCAGAGCAAATTTCAGTTGCTATAGACCGCTATTGGTTAAAATACCCCAATTTGCGTTTGTTTTTTTTTCTACTGTAAATATTTTCACACTAGCAATTTGCTACTCATTCTTTTCTTTGTTTTTTTCATGCAACATCCTGAGTATACCGTAACATCGAGGACATGGCAGGCAGAGGATGTTGGATAATAGCCCTGCAAATATGATTACTGTTCACCCGCCTGAAACGTGAAGCAGCAAACGTCGGAATGAAATCGTCAAATACAAATGCTGGTAGGCGGAACCACGACAGGGCAAGCCTAGGCTGCAGTGTTGCGATAGACGGGGGCACTTTCGAGATGGCAAAGGACTTCGTCTACCTCTGGTCCTTATTAACGGCAGACAACAAGGTTAGCCGCATCATCAGTGGAAGTCGGGCCTACTATGGGCTCCACAAGAACCTGCGGTTGAAAAAGGTTCACTCCGCACCAAACATACCATGTTTTATTGATTGTGTTATTAATAAAGAAATCATTCAGTTGTATTGTCTATTTATTGAATTCAGTTTGAAATATTCCCAATTAGAAGTCTTATAGGGCTACTCCTCAGCCACAGTAGTTTGTGCCATAGAGTCCTGGGATATTACTTCGTCGGTGATATTACGGCCTCGGTATATGATACTGCGCCACTTTACCCTGACGAAGCTAGTCCTCTAACGGCGGATACGACAACCCCTCACGGGGTGCCGCCTTTGCTGCCGGAGCGTCATTGCACCAACTTCTGGCTCTCCGACGGTGAAAAGGCGTCCTATTGTCCAACGGCGTCTATCCAATCGACGGAACGGCGCTCTGGACGGTTGAGCAAAACTGCGGATCACGGTTGGTTTTAACAGGGTTGAGCGTACTTCCGGTAAACCTCAGGCTACACGTGGGATCAGAAGGCCGGCTCTAGAAGGCCGGCTCTAGAAGCCCGTTGTCCTCCATTTGTGCCTTGACCAAACTTGGACGAATACGCGTTTCTTCAAGGGTAAGTTCAGGGATATTCACAGGTAAGTACAGGCTTTTTAAACGATAGCGGGTTGTGACCTTTTAGTTAGCCAAAATCTAGCCTCTTTAGGGTCCCAGCTAACTACGAACAAAATTGCAAAATCCGTATTTCATGAATTTTTTTTAGTAATTCGAAAGTCTCAATCGCTTCCTTAGGGTCCCAGCTAACTTTCAATATGCGGGTTGTGATCTTTCAGTCTACCAAAACCTTAGCCTCCAAACTTTTGTGGGGGTTTGTGCTTGAAAATCCGATTAATCTATGAAAAAAATTGCAAAATCCGTATTTCATAAATATTTTTTAGTAAACCAACACGGATTTTCAATTCGAAGGTCTCAATCGCTTCCTTAGGGTCCCAGCTAACTTCCAATATGCGGGTTGTGACCTTTTAGTTAGCCAAAATCTTAGCCTCCAAACTTTTGTGGGGGTTTGTGCTTGAAAATCTGATAAATCTATGAACAAAATTGCAAAATCCGTATTTCATGAAATTTTTTTAGTAAACCAACACGGATTTTCAATTCGTAGGTCTCAATCGCTTACTTAGGGTCCCAGCTAACTTTCAATATGCGGGTTGTGACCTTTCAGTCTGCCAAAACCTTAGCCTCCAAACTTTTGTGGGGGTTTGTGCTTGAAAATCTGATAAATCTATGAACAACATTGCAAAATCCGTATTTCATGAATATTTTTTAGTAAACCAACACGGATTTTCAATTCGAAGGTCTCAATCGCTTCCTTAGGGTCCCAGCTAACTTTCAATATGCGGGTTGTGACCTTTCAGTCTGCCAAAACCTTAGCCTCCAAACTTTTGTGGGGGTTTGTGCTTGAAAATCTGATAAATCTATGAACAACATTGCAAAATCCGTATTTCATGAATTTTTTTTAGTAAACCAACCCGGATTTTCAAATACTTGGGCGCAAACGATTCCTTAGGGTCCCAGCTAACTCTCAATGTGCGGATTGCGACCTTTCGGTTTGCCAAAACCTTAGCCTCCAAACTTTTGTGGGGGCTTGTGCTTGAAAATCCGATTAATCTATGAAAAAAATCGCAAAATCCGTATTTCATGAATATTTTTTAGTAAACCAACACGGATTTTCAATTCGAAGGTCTCAATCGCTTCCGTAGGGTAACAGCTAACTTTCAATATGCGAGTTGTGACCTTTCAGTCTGCCAAAACCTTAGCCTCCAAACTTTTGTGAGGGTTTGTGCTTGAAAATCCGATTAATCTATGAACAAAACTGCAAAATCCATATTTCATGAATATTCTTTAGTAAACCAACACGGATTTTCAATTCGCAGGTCTCAATCGCTTCCTTAGGGTCCCAGCTAACTCCCAATATGCGGGTTGTGACCTTTCAGTCTGCCAAAACCTTAGCCTCCAAACTTTTGTGGGGGCTTGTGCTTGAAAATCAGATCAATCTAAGAACAAAATTGCAAAATCCGTATTTCATGAAATTTTTTTAGTAAACCAACACGGATTTTCAAATACTTAGGAGCAATCGCTTCCTTAGGGTCCCAGCTAACTCCCAATATGCGGGTTGCGACCTTTCGGTCTGCCAAAACCTTAGCCTCCAAACTTTTGTGGGGGCTTGTGCTTGAAAATCAGATCAATCTACGAATAAAATTGCAAAATCCGTATTTCATGAAATTTTTTTAGTTAACCAACACGGATTTTCAAATACTTAGGAGCAATCGCTTCCTTAGGGTCCCAGCTAACTCCCAATATGCGGGTTGTAACCTTTCGGTTTGCCAAAACCTAAGCCTCCAAACTTTTGTGGAGGCTTGTGCTCGAAAATCAGATAAATCTAAGAACAAAATTGCAAAATCCGTATTTCAAGATCTATTTTCAGTAAACCAACCCGGATTTTAAAATACTTGGGCGCAAACGCTTCCTTAGGGTCCCAGCTAACTCCCAATATGCGGGTTGTGACCTTTCGGTTTGCCAAAACCTTAGCCTCCAAACTTTTGTGGGGGCTTGTGCTTGAAAATCAGATCAATCTACGAAAAAAATTGCAAAATCCGTATTTCATGAAATTTTTTTAGTAAACTTACACGGATTTTCAAATACTTGGGCGCAAACGCTTCCTTAGGGTCCCAGCTAACTCCCAATATGCGGGTTGCGACCTTTCGGTTTTCCAAAACCTTAGCCTCCAAACTTTTGTGGGGGCTTGTTCTTGAAAATCAGATCAATCTACGACCAAAATTGCAAAATCCGTATTTCATGAAATTTTTTTAGTAAACCAACACGGATTTTCAAATATTTAGGATCAATCGCTTCCTTAGGGTCTCAACTAACTCCCAATATGCGGGTTGCGACCTTTCGGTTTGCCAAAACCTTAGCCTCCAAACTTTTGTGGGGGCTTGTGCTTGAAAATCAGATCAATCTACGGCCAAAATTGCAAAATCCGTATTTCATGATTTTTTTTTAGTAAACCAACCCGGATTTTCAAATACTTGGGCGCAAACGCTTCCTTAGGGTCCCAGCTAACTCCCAATATGCGGGTTGTGACCTTTCGGTTTGCCAAAACCTTAGCCTCTAAACTTTTGTGGGGGCTTGTGCTTGAAAATCAGATCAATCTACGAACAAAATTGCAAAATCCGAATTTCATGAAATTTTTTTAGTAAACTTACACGGATTTTCAAATACTTGGGCGCAAACGCTTCATTAGGGTCCTAGCTAACTCCCAATATGCGGGTTGTGACCTTTCGGTTTGCCAAAACCTTAGCCTCCAAACTTTTGTGGGGGCTTGTGCTTGAAAATCAGATAAATCTAAGAACAAAGTTGCAAAATCCGTATTTCAAGAACTTTTTTCAGTAAACCAACCCGGATTTTCAAATACTTGGGCGCAAACGCTTCCTTAGGGTCCCAGCTAACTCCCAATATGCGGGTTGCGACCTTTCGGTTTGCCAAAACCTTAGCCTCCAAACTTTTGTGGGGGCTTGTGCTTGAAAATCAGATGAATCTACGAACAAAATTGCAAAATCCGTATTTCATGAATTTTTTTTAGTAAACCAACCCGGATTTTCAAATATTTAGGATCAATCGCTTCCTTAGGGTCTCAACTAACTCCCAATATGCGGGTTGCGACCTTTCGGTTTGCCAAAACCTTAGCCTCCAAACTTTTGTGGGGGCTTGTGCTTGAAAATCAGATCAATCTACGGCCAAAATTGCAAAATCCGTATTTCATGATTTTTTTTTAGTAAACTTACACGGATTTTCAAATACTTGGGCGCAAACGCTTCCTTAGGGTCCCAGCTAACTCCCAATATGCGGGTTGCGACCTTTTGGTTTGCCAAAACCTTAGCCTCCAAACTTTTGTGGGGGCTTGTGCCTGAAAATCAGATGAATCTACGAACAAAATTGCAAAATCCGTATTTCATGAATTTTTTTTAATAAACCAACCCGGATTTTCAAATATTTAGGATCAATCGCTTCCTTAGGGTCTCAACTAACTCCCAATATGCGGGTTGCGACCTTTCGGTTTGCCAAAACCTTAGCCTCCAAACTTTTGTGGGGGCTTGTGCTTGAAAATCAGATCAATCTACGGCCAAAATTGCAAAATCCGTATTTCATGATTTTTTTTTAGTAAACTTACACGGATTTTCAAATACTTGGGCGCAAACGCTTCCTTAGGGTCCCAGCTAACTCCCAATATGCGGGTTGCGACCTTTCGGTTTTCCAAAACCTTAGCCTCCAAACTTTTGTGGGGGCTTGTTTTTGAAAATCAGATCAATCTACGACCAAAATTGCAAAATCCGTATTTCATGAAATTTTTTTAGTAAACCAACACGGATTTTCAAATATTTAGGATCAATCGCTTCCTTAGGGTCTCAACTAACTCCCAATATGCGGGTTGCGACCTTTCGGTTTGCCAAAACCTTAGCCTCCAAACTTTTGTGGGGGCTTGTGCTTGAAAATCAGATCAATCTACGGCCAAAATTGCAAAATCCGTATTTCATGATTTTTTTTTAGTAAACCAACACGGATTTTCAAATATATAGGATCAATCGCTTCCTTAGGGTCTCAGCTAACTCCCAATATGCGGGTTGTGACCTTTCGGTTTGCCAAATCCTTAGCCTCCAAACTTTTGTGGGGGGCTTGTGCTTGAAAATCAGATAGATCTAAGAACAAAATTGCAAAATCCGTATTTCAAGAGTTTTTTTCAGTTAACCAACCCGGATTTTCAAATACTTGGGCGCAAACGCTTCCTTAGGGTCCCAGCTAACTCCCAATATGCGGGTTGCGACCTTTCGGTTTGCCAAAACCTTAGCCTCCAAACTTTTGTGGGGGCTTGTGCTTGAAAATCAGATAAATCTAAGAACAAAATTGCAAAATCCGTACTTCAAGAATTTTTTTCAGTAAACCAACCCGGATTTTCAAATACTTGGGCGCAAACGCTTCCTTAGGGTCCCAGCTAACTCCCAATATGCGGGTTGTGACCTTTCGGTTTGCCAAAACCTTAGCCTCCAAACTTTTGTGGGGGCTTGTGCTTGAAAATCAGATCAATCTACGATTGATGCAAATTGCAAAATCCGTATTTCATGATTTTTTTTAGTAAACCAACCCGGATTTTCAAATACTTGGGCGCAAACGCTTCCTTAGGGTCCCAGCTAACTCCCAATATGCGGGTTGCGACCTTTCGGTTTGCCAAAACCTTAGCCTCCAAACTTTTGTGGGGGCTTGTGCTTGAAAATCAGATCAATCTACGAACAAAATTGCAAAATCCGTATTTCATGAAATTTTTTTAGTAAACTTACACGGATTTTCAAATACTTGGGCGCAAACGCTTCATTAGGGTCCTAGCTAACTCCCAATATGCGGGTTGTGACCTTTCGGTTTGCCAAAACCTTAGCCTCCAAACTTTTGTGGGGGCTTGTGCTTGAAAATCAGATCAATCTACGAACAAAATTGCAAAATCCGAATTTCATGAAATTTTTTTAGTAAACTTACACGGATTTTCAAATACTTGGGCGCAAACGCTTCATTAGGGTCCTAGCTAACTCCCAATATGCGGGTTGTGACCTTTCGGTTTGCCAAAACCTTAGCCTCCAAACTTTTGTGGGGGCTTGTGCTTGAAAATCAGATAAATCTAAGAACAAAGTTGCAAAATCCGTATTTCAAGAACTTTTTTCAGTAAACCAACCCGGATTTTCAAATACTTGGGCGCAAACGCTTCCTTAGGGTCCCAGCTAACTCCCAATATGCGGGTTGCGACCTTTCGGTTTGCCAAAACCTTAGCCTCCAAACTTTTGTGGGGGCTTGTGCTTGAAAATCAGATCAATCTACGATTGATGCAAATTGCAAAATCCGTATTTCATGATTTTTTTAGTAAACCAACCCGGATTTTCAAATACTTGGGCGCAAACGCTTTCTTAGGGTCCCAGCTAACTCCCAATATGCGGGTTGCGACCTTTCGGTTTGCCAAAACCTTAGCCTCCAAACTTTTGTGGGGGCTAGTGTTTGAAAATCAGATCAATCTACGAACAAAATTGCAAAATCCGTATTTCCAGAATTTTTTTCAGTAAACCAACCCGGATTTTCAAATACTTGGGCGCAAACGCTTCCTTAGGGTCCCAGCTAACTTCCAATATGCGGGTTGCGACCTTTCGGTTTGCCAAAACCTTAGCCTCCAAACTTTTGTGGGGGCTTGTGCTTCAAAATCAGATCAATCTACGAACAAAATTGCAAAATCCGTATTTCATGAAATTTTTTTAGTAAACCAACACGGATTTTCAAATACTTAGGAGCAATCGCTTCCTTAGGGTCCCAGCTAACTCCCAATATGCGGGTTGCGACCTTTCGGTTTGCCAAAACCTTAGCCTCCAAACTTTTGTGGGGGCTTGTGCTTGAAAATCAGATAGATCTGAGAACAAAATTGCAAAATCCGTATTTCAAGAATTTTTTTCAGTAAACCAACCCGGATTTTCAAATACTTGGGCGCAAACGCTTCCTTAGGGTCCCAGCTAACTCCCAATATGCGGGTTGCGACCTTTCGGTTTGCCAAAACCTTAGCCTCCAAACTTTTGTGGGGGCTTGTGCTTGAAAATCAGATAAATCTAAGAACAAAATTGCAAAATCCGTATTTCAAGAATTTTTTTCAGTAAACCAACCCGGATTTTCAAATACTTGGGCGCAAACGCTTCCTTAGGGTCCCAGCTAACTCCCAATATGCGGGTTGTGACCTTTCGGTTTGCCAAAACCTTAGCCTCCAAACTTTTGTGGGGGCTTGTGCTTGAAAATCAGATCAATCTACGATTGATGCAAATTGCAAAATCCGTATTTCATGATTTTTTTTAGTAAACCAACCCGGATTTTCAAATACTTGGGCGCAAACGCTTCATTAGGGTCCTAGCTAACTCCCAATATGCGGGTTGTGACCTTTCGGTTTGCCAAAACCTTAGCCTCCAAACTTTTGTGGGGGCTTGTGCTTGAAAATCAGATCAATCTACGAACAAAATTGCAAAATCCGAATTTCATGAAATTTTTTTAGTAAACTTACACGGATTTTCAAATACTTGGGCGCAAACGCTTCATTAGGGTCCTAGCTAACTCCCAATATGCGGGTTGTGACCTTTCGGTTTGCCAAAACCTTAGCCTCCAAACTTTTGTGGGGGCTTGTGCTTCAAAATCAGATCAATCTACGAACAAAATTGCAAAATCCGTATTTCATGAAATTTTTTTAGTAAACCAACACGGATTTTCAAATACTTAGGAGCAATCGCTTCCTTAGGGTCCCAGCTAACTCCCAATATGCGGGTTGCGACCTTTCGGTTTGCCAAAACCTTAGCCTCCAAACTTTTGTGGGGGCTTGTGCTTGAAAATCAGATAGATCTAAGAACAAAATTGCAAAATCCGTATTTCAAGAATTTTTTTCAGTAAACCAACCCGGATTTTCAAATACTTGGGCGCAAACGCTTCCTTAGGGTCCCAGCTAACTCCCAATATGCGGGTTGCGACCTTTCGGTTTGCCAAAACCTTAGCCTCCAAACTTTTGTGGGGGCTTGTGCTTGAAAATCAGATAAATCTAAGAACAAAATTGCAAAATCCGTATTTCAAGAATTTTTTTCAGTAAACCAACCCAGATTTTCAAATACTTGGGCGCAAACGCTTCCTTAGGGTCCCAGCTAACTCCCAATATGCGGGTTGTGACCTTTCGGTTTGCCAAAACCTTAGCCTCCAAACTTTTGTGGAGGCTTGTGCTTGAAAATCAGATCAATCTAAGAACAAAATTGCAAAATCCGAATTTCATGGAATTTTTTTTAGTAAACTTACACGGATTTTCAAATACTTGGGCGCAAACGCTTCCTTAGGGTCCCAGCTAACTCCCAATATGTGGGTTGCGACCTTTCGGTTTGCCAAAACCTTAGCCTCCAAACTTTTGTGGGGGCTTGTGCTTGAAAATCAGATAAATCTAAGAACAACATTGCAAAATCCGTATTTCAAGAATTTTTTTCAGTAAACCAACCCGGATTTTCAAATACTTGGGCGCAAACGCTTCCTTAGGGTCCCAGCTAACTCCCAATATGCGGGTTGCGACCTTTCGGTTTGCCAAAACCTTAGCCTCCAAACTTTTTTGGGGGCTTGTGCTTGAAAATCAGATAAATCTAAGAACAAAATTGCAAAATCCGTATTTCAAGAATTTTTTTCAGTAAACCAACCCGGATTTTCAAATACTTGGGCGCAAACGCTTCCTTAGGGTCCCAGCTAACTCCCAATATGCGGGTTGCGACCTTTCGGTTTGCCAAAACCTTAGCCTCCAAACTTTTGTGGGGGCTTGTGCTTGAAAATCAGATAAATCTAAGAACAAAATTGCAAAATCCGTATTTCAAGAATTTTTTTCAGTAAACCAACCCAGATTTTTAAATACTTGGGCGCAAACGCTTCCTTAGGGTCCCAGCTAACTCCCAATATGCGGGTTGTGACCTTTCGGTTTGCCAAAACCTTAGCCTCCAAACTTTTGTGGAGGCTTGTGCTTGAAAATCAGATCAATCTAAGAACAAAATTGCAAAATCCGAATTTCATGGAATTTTTTTTAGTAAACTTACACGGATTTTCAAATACTTGGGCGCAAACGCTTCCTTAGGGTCCCAGCTAACTCCCAATATGTGGGTTGCGACCTTTCGGTTTGCCAAAACCTTAGCCTCCAAACTTTTGTGGGGGCTTGTGCTTGAAAATCAGATAAATCTAAGAACAAAATTGCAAAATCCGTATTTCAAGAATTTTTTTCAGTAAACCAACCCGGATTTTCAAATACTTGGGCGCAAACGCTTCCTTAGGGTCCCAGCTAACTCCCAATATGCGGGTTGCGACCTTTCGGTTTGCCAAAACCTTAGCCTCCAAACTTTTGTGGGGGCTTGTGCTTGAAAATCAGATAAATCTAAGAACAAAATTGCAAAATCCGTATTTCAAGAATTTTTTTCAGTAAACCAACCCGGATTTTCAAATACTTGGGCGCAAACGCTTCCTTAGGGTCCCAGCTAACTCCCAATATGCGGGTTGCGACCTTTCGGTTTGCCAAAACCTTAGCCTCCAAACTTTTGTGGGGGCTTGTGCTTGAAAATCAGATCAATCTACGAAAAAAATTGCAAAATCCGTATTTCATGAAATTTTTTTAGTAAACTTACACGGATTTTCAAATACTTGGGCGCAAACGCTTCCTTAGGGTCCCAGCTAACTCCCAATATGCGGGTTGCGACCTTTCGGTTTTCCAAAACCTTAGCCTCCAAACTTTTGTGGGGGCTTGTTCTTGAAAATCAGATCAATCTACGACCAAAATTGCAAAATCCGTATTTCATGAAATTTTTTTAGTAAACCAACACGGATTTTCAAATATTTAGGATCAATCGCTTCCTTAGGGTCTCAACTAACTCCCAATATGCGGGTTGCGACCTTTCGGTTTGCCAAAACCTTAGCCTCCAAACTTTTGTGGGGGCTTGTGCTTGAAAATCAGATCAATCTACGGCCAAAATTGCAAAATCCGTATTTCATGATTTTTTTTTAGTAAACCAACACGGATTTTCAAATATATAGGATCAATCGCTTCCTTAGGGTCTCAGCTAACTCCCAATATGCGGGTTGCGACCTTTCGGTTTGCCAAATCCTTAGCCTCCAAACTTTTGTGGGGGGCTTGTGCTTGAAAATCAGATAGATCTAAGAACAAAATTGCAAAATCCGTATTTCAAGAGTTTTTTTCAGTTAACCAACCCGGATTTTCAAATACTTGGGCGCAAACGCTTCCTTAGGGTCCCAGCTAACTCCCAATATGCGGGTTGCGACCTTTCGGTTTGCCAAAACCTTAGCCTCCAAACTTTTGTAGGGGCTTGTGCTTGAAAATCAGATAAATCTAAGAACAAAATTGCAAAATCCGTACTTCAAGAATTTTTTTCAGTAAACCAACCCGGATTTTCAAATACTTGGGCGCAAACGCTTCCTTAGGGTCCCAGCTAACTCCCAATATGCGGGTTGTGACCTTTCGGTTTGCCAAAACCTTAGCCTCCAAACTTTTGTGGGGGCTTGTGCTTGAAAATCAGATCAATCTACGATTGATGCAAATTGCAAAATCCGTATTTCATGATTTTTTTTTAGTAAGCCAACCCGGATTTTCAAATACTTGGGCGCAAACGCTTCCTTAGGGTCCCAGCTAACTCCCAATATGCGGGTTGCGACCTTTCGGTTTGCCAAAACCTTAGCCTCCAAACTTTTGTGGGGGCTTGTGCTTGAAAATCAGATCAATCTACGAACAAAATTGCAAAATCCGTATTTCATGAAATTTTTTTAGTAAACTTACACGGATTTTCAAATACTTGGGCGCAAACGCTTCATTAGGGTCCTAGCTAACTCCCAATATGCGGGTTGTGACCTTTCGGTTTGCCAAAACCTTAGCCTCCAAACTTTTGTGGGGGCTTGTGCTTGAAAATCAGATCAATCTACGAACAAAATTGCAAAATCCGAATTTCATGAAATTTTTTTAGTAAACTTACACGGATTTTCAAATACTTGGGCGCAAACGCTTCATTAGGGTCCTAGCTAACTCCCAATATGCGGGTTGTGACCTTTCGGTTTGCCAAAACCTTAGCCTCCAAACTTTTGTGGGGGCTTGTGCTTGAAAATCAGATAAATCTAAGAACAAAGTTGCAAAATCCGTATTTCAAGAACTTTTTTCAGTAAACCAACCCGGATTTTCAAATACTTGGGCGCAAACGCTTCCTTAGGGTCCCAGCTAACTCCCAATATGCGGGTTGCGACTTTTCGGTTTGCCAAAACCTTAGCCTCCAAACTTTTGTGGGGGCTTGTGCTTGAAAATCAGATAAATCTAAGAACAAAATTGCAAAATCCGTACTTCAAGAATTTTTTTCAGTAAACCAACCCAGATTTTCAAATACTTGGGCGCAAACACTTCCTTAGGGTCCCAGCTAACTCCCAATATGCGGGTTGTGACCTTTCGGTTAGCCAAAACCTTAGCCTCCAAACTTTTGTGGGGGCTTGTGCTTGAAAATCAGATCAATCTACGATTGATGCAAATTGCAAAATCCATATTTCATGATTTTTTTTTAGTAAACCAACCCGGATTTTCAAATACTTGGGCGCAAACGCTTCCTTAGGGTCCCAGCTAACTCCCAATATGCGGGTTGCGACCTTTCGGTTTGCCAAAACCTTAGCCTCCAAACTTTTGTGGGGGCTTGTGCTTGAAAATCAGATCAATCTACGAACAAAATTGCAAAATCCGTATTTCAAGAATTTTTTTCAGTAAACCAACCCGGATTTTCAAATACTTGGGCGCAAACGCTTCCTTAGGGTCCCAGCTAACTTCCAATATGCGGGTTGCGACCTTTCGGTTTGCCAAAACCTTAGCCTCCAAACTTTTGTGGGGGCTTGTGCTTCAAAATCAGATCAATCTACGAACAAAATTGCAAAATCCGTATTTCATGAAATTTTTTTAGTAAACCAACACGGATTTTCAAATACTTAGGAGCAATCGCTTCCTTAGGGTCCCAGCTAACTCCCAATATGCGGGTTGCGACCTTTCGGTTTGCCAAAACCTTAGCCTCCAAACTTTTGTGGGGGCTTGTGCTTGAAAATCAGATAAATCTAAGAACAAAATTGCAAAATCCGTATTTCAAGAATTTTTTTCAGTAAACCAACCCAGATTTTCAAATACTTGGGCGCAAACGCTTCCTTAGGGTCCCAGCTAACTCCCAATATGCGGGTTGTGACCTTTCGGTTTGCCAAAACCTCAGCCTCCAAACTTTTGTGGAGGCTTGTGCTTGAAAATCAGATCAATCTAAGAACAAAATTGCAAAATCCGAATTTCATGGAATTTTTTTTAGTAAACTTACACGGATTTTCAAATACTTGGGCGCAAACGCTTCCTTAGGGTCCCAGCTAACTCCCAATATGTGGGTTGCGACCTTTCGGTTTGCCAAAACCTTAGCCTCCAAACTTTTGTGGGGGCTTGTGCTTGAAAATCAGATAAATCTAAGAACAAAATTGCAAAATCCGTATTTCAAGAATTTTTTTCAGTAAACCAACCCGGATTTTCAAATACTTGGGCGCAAACGCTTCCTTAGGGTCCCAGCTAACTCCCAATATGCGGGTTGCGACCTTTCGGTTTGCCAAAACCTTAGCCTCCAAACTTTTGTGGGGGCTTGTGCTTCAAAATCAGATCAATCTACGAACAAAATTGCAAAATCCGTATTTCATGAATTTTTTTTAGTAAACCAACACGGATTTTCAAATACTTAGGAGCAATCGCTTCCTTAGGGTCCCAGCTAACTCCCAATATGCGGGTTGCGACCTTTCGGTTTGCCAAAACCTTAGCCTCCAAACTTTTGTGGGGGCTTGTGCTTGAAAATCAGATAGATCTAAGAACAAAATTGCAAAATCCGTATTTCAAGAATTTTTTTCAGTAAACCAACCCGGATTTTCAAATACTTGGGCGCAAACGCTTCCTTAGGGTCCCAGCTAACTCCCAATATGCGGGTTGCGACCTTTCGGTTTGCCAAAACCTTAGCCTCCAAACTTTTGTGGGGGCTTGTGCTTGAAAATCAGATCAATCTACGAACAAAATTGCAAAATCCGTATTTCATGATTTTTTTTTAGTAAACCAACACTGGTTTTCAATTCGTAGGTCTCAATCGCTTCCTTAGGGTCCCAGCTAACTTCCAGTATGCGGATTGTGACTTTGTTTAGCCAAAAACCTGAGCCTTCTAAGGTTTTCATCATTTCTGTAGTTAGCCTCCAATGTTGCATGTCAGTGCCTAACGAAATTTTGTTTTTCTTCTATATTTGGAAAAATTTAAGATAAATTAAAAGTTTTTATATGTTTTCTGATTGGAAATGAGCTGATATTTCGATTGGCGTCCTTGGTTTTGCCCTACAATGCCCCAAAAAGTTAGCCTCCAACGATTTGTAGTTAGCCTCCAAACTTGCATGCAAGTTACTATGGAAAAATTGTTTTTCGTTTGAAACTCGTTATTTTTAAGAAAAATTCAAAGTTTTTATATGTTTTCCGATTAGAAATGAGCTGATCTTTCGATTGGCGTCCTTGGTTTTGTCCTACAATGCCCCAAAAAGTTAGCCTCCAACGATTTGTAGTTAGCCTCCAAAAACCCTACAACAGCAAATTATTTTTGGAGGCTAAATGGAGGCTAACTACAAACCGCTCATTTTAACTGCTTATTGGTTACCTGGGTAGTTGATGAACTCACAGTAAAAATTCTAGAATATTTGATGCACTTTTCGAAAAGTTACAGCTAGTTGAACATTTTTTGAAAAATGAAAATTTTGTCTATCCCCTGTATCCATGGCGGATCGGATATTCCTCCAGCCATCTTCTAGCGTAGCTGCACCAAGCTGCTCTTTCGTTGCTATGACTACGGCAGCCTATTTAATGCACGCATAGATAAACGAAAATGCCCCATAGAAAAATCAAAATGCACCATAAACAATTAAGCAATGTACCGATAAAATGCACAGAATTCTCCATAAATAAATAGAAATGTTCCATAATAAATTAAAAATGTAGCGGTAAACCAAAAAAATTTCTTGTTAAAAATGAAACATTGTATCAATAAAAAAATAAATAAAACACCATAAACAAACAAGTTTACTCCATAAAAAATAGTAAAAATATCCATAAATAATGAATATTTGCTCCATAGTTATAGCATATTTGCTCCATAAAAAACTTAAATTGCACCATAAATATCATCAATTTGCACCATAAACAAATTGTAAATTTTACCACAAAGAATGTAAAAGCTACATAAATTTAATCTAATTGTACCATTGCTGCAGTGTCTAACGACATATCGTACTTTAGGATGTGGATTGGAATATGTTAATATGAAAAGTAAAAAGAGAATATACAGAAATCATATACCGAAGAACACATCTATGATAGAACGACTTAAAAGATGGAAAAATTATGGATGCAATTTACCGTATAATCGCTTGCTGCTCGAACTCGCTAACGCTTGTCGGACTTAAAAAAGGGATAACATCACTGTTTGCATTATACCGGGCAAATTCTTGGATCTGTGGATTGCCTGGAACCGAGTCGACACAGTTACGACGCATCCACAGGCTACGCCACATGGGTTAAAAGAATCCGCATTTTGAAAAAGGGTTAACCATATTCTTGTAGTTTACATACATTTATTGATGATTCCAATTTGATCGGAAAAAATATCAAAAAGGGTCAACTCTTGTTCTCTTACTTTACATCTGCATCGATTAATAATAAATCCATGTTTTAAAATAAATATAAAATAAACTAAGTATCCTGATAACAACTGACGTTATTTTTATAAGATTCTTTTTAGATTATTATGGCAGAAGGAGCAGAATATTGCCTTTTAACTTCCACATATTAACATATATTTATATATTTACATTGATACTAGTCGTTGCAATACTACTAATGATGCAGAATTTGATTAATTTTTGTAGATTTTGCATTGTTTGAGGTAAAATTTACAATTTGTTTATGGTGCAATTTGATGATATTTATGGTGCAATTTCAATTTTTTATGGAGCAAATATGGTATTATTATGGAGCAAATGTTCATTATTTATGGATGTTTTTATTATTTTTTATGGAGCAATCTTGTTTGTTTATGGTGTTTTATTTAATTTTTTATTGATACAATGTTTCATTTTTAACTAGAAATTTTTTTTGGTTTACCGCTACATTTTTAATTTTTTATGGAACATTTCTATTTATTTATGGAGAAAGCTATGCATTTTATCGGTACATTGCTTAATTATTTATGGTGCATTTTTATTTTCCTATGGTGCATTTTATAATTATTATGGCCGCAATAACCTTTTACCTATGACTACTGCTCACTGATGCACGTAATCTTAATTCACAATCTAAATTTCAACCAAATCACTTCACTAGAAACCGAGCACCATATCGTCAAACTTCGTCATTTGTATGAAAAGCGGATGCTGGTCCGACTATGTATGTGCCATCAACAAGTTTCCCGATTTGATGATGACTTTGTTAAAATTGTTGCTATTCTAAATTAAGTATCCTCAGCATTCAGAAACACTTTGGCTAACGTCGACGGAAAGATCATGAGCACATACTCGACGAGAAAGGCACTATCACCACTAGGTGGATTAATCTGGGTTTCGGCTTAACATTCCCCCGTTTCAAACTATTACAGAAATATTCTTATTTCAATCTGGCCTTTTTATCTGTAAAAATATCCTACTTAAAAACGGCGGTTGGCAAAACAAAAAGTTTTCTATTCTATTCTAGTGCTTGCACAGCCAGTATTGAAAAGCATCCAGGAAATATCAAAATTGCTTCTGATATTTTCTTGTCAGTATTAATGTTTGCAGCGTATCTGAGATGTGACACAAATATTAAAATGGCCAGGCCCACGGTGCAGACTAAGGTGCTGTCCATAAACTACGTAAACTCATTTTTGATCATCTCAGGCCAGCCCCCCCCCCCCTCTCCACTCGTAGACTTTTGTTCATACAAAATTTTCGAAATTTGTGTGGAGCGTAGACTTTAGCCTGACAGCCCCAGATCCCCCCCCCAAAGTATTATGGACAGACCCCAATATGTTGGAAGATTATTCAAAAATTTAAGGCAATCAGGTTATCCACTTATGAATAACATGATTGACAAATCTTTTCGAATTTAATAAAGGAAGAAACGGGGACAACCGTACCAACCGTTCCATTTTAGGGGAATGCGTTTTGAACATTAAATCGTTGTGAGTGGTACAGCTAAGAAGGTTAATGCACACTCCGTTATAGATGGCGTCTTTTCTCCTAGGATGGGGTACAGGTATTTGTGCCTTGTACCCTAGCTTTAAAGCCTAGACTTAAGTGTCATTACTTGCTCTCTGAAACGAGACTAAAGCAAAGCTGGTTTGCCCTTTTATTTGCTATATAAACGATCTTGAAAGTGGTGTTGGCGATACAAAAAGATTTCAAATTAAAGACAACTATGTTACTGCAACTTTAAACCAGATACTTAATGGGTTCAAAATTAACTTTAAATTTGCATAAAATTATACAATCATTTTACGACAACGCCATAGAGAGCAGCGAGATTCACAAGTGGTCACTCAGCTGGCGTAATTAGTCAACCGCAAACAGAAACCCGAAATGGCGCTTTTCTCACTTTCTAATGGACATCATACGTAAGTGTCATCAACAGCACATGAACATCTAGCACATGAACGAGTATTTAACTGCACACAAAACACAGATAATAGATGCTCAGCGACGACATTCGCGACATGCATCCATCCAGCCCGGGTCATGAGCATTCAGCGATTCACCCATAAGTTTCCTTCACCGACCGACAAAGCACAGCCGCAAAGTCGTTACTGCAAACGAAAACACCATTCGTCACTTTGCGGTTTTTTTTTTCGGTCAAATACAACCACCTTCGCCGCCATCAAGTCGAATGGAAGTGAAAATGACAGAACGGTTCAAGTGTCCAGTCCAGCCAGCTTAGTTCTGCCGGTTCACCGTACCCGCGCTTCTTCTCATTAAGATCAATCAAGTTGCTCATTTCGATTGCCATTTGTCACGGGATAATTCACGGCAACTACCCACCTCTACTAGGGTGGAAGGCGGCAAGTGAACTGAAAAATGGCATTCGTGCCTTCCTTTCCTTCCTTCCGTTAAATAATCCGGCGACTACTGCCAGGAGAAGCGGGTGCATACAAAAGAAATTCAATCCACATTGAGTGTTGGATTGACTGTCGGCCGTGAGTAATTTGTTCTTGCAGTGCGCTGCACGCGAACCGTGATCAGCGGGGTCTCTCAGTCATGGACCAATCGCGAATCGAACTCATCGCTGGACGGCGCAACCGCCGCGTCGCCACCTGGCGCCTGTTTGTTACGGTTCGTTAGGTTTAAGCTCCCAGAATGAGAAGAGTGAACTGTCTGTCTGGGGAATTAGTATAAATGTAGTACCTCTAGGTCGTCTTTGTTTGGTCCTGTTAGCTTACATCCAAGGCAGGTTTATGGGACAATAAATTACGCAGAATCTGAGATTAGAAGTGCATATCACCCCTTTCTCCCACAATTGTATCCGATGAGCTCCGGTTTTAACCTATAGCAAAAGATTGATTGTAGTCGACCAGTGGACTTTTGTGTGAAAGGTGGACGGACGGTCAGGCAATGAAAGCAGGTGACGACAAAATTGAACCCGATGTCCGAGTTTGTCACTAATTGGAACGGTAAAGTGTAAAACCCCCCCCACTGACTTACTGACTGGTATGGTGGTTGGTTGCCGTGTCGTCGGTGGACTAGAGCGCGGGTGTTCGCGTAATCGTTGTGCAATTTTGTTCGATTTTACTCGGTGTAAAGCGGAACTGGCGAAGGGAAATGGAGCGGCAGGAACGGAAACATTGAATAGACACTTGAGATAAATGAGTTCAACGCTGGAAGTGTCGATAGATGTCCAATTGAACAGGCAACAATCGGTTGTCGATTTTCATGCAAATAAAATGAAATTGTGTTGTTTTGTTTAGATTTGTCACTTTCGTTCAAGTTGTTTATCGAATTTGTAACGGGTTTTGATAAAGACTTCATCAACTCACCGGCTACAAAACATAGAAAAAGTACCGTAGGAGTTTCATCATCTGATGTTGTTTTTAACTATCTTCTTATTCTTGGTAGATCGTTCCTACTAGGATGTAACTTACATTCAAGTTTTTCATTGTTATTATTCGAGTGATATTAGGTTATTTGGTTCTGTGGATCTCATAAAGCGCTGTCCAAAAACTATGTAGACTTATTTTAGGCAATATCTGACACTCTCCCTACCCCATACAAATATTTAGCAATATGTATGAAGCGCAGACTTATGCCAGACCCCCTCTTTCCCCTAAGAATCTACGTAGTTTAAGGATGGACCCTTAGTCAATTTTGCTTTTCCTGATGAGTTTGTTCCGGATGCACTGTAAGTTGTGATGATTCAGGAACCGTCTAACTCTATTGCAGGTTCCGAGAATTATTGCTTTCAGGATGCTGTTCAGTGTTCAGGTCCTTTTTCAAATCCATTTTGACCAGGGACATTAGGCAGTGTTGAAAATGTTATTCCGACAACTCTAAATTTAACCACATCTAGCTCATTTTAGAAGCTTAACCTGAGAATATGATACATATGGGTCATTCCACACCAAGTGACCGACCGCTTGCAATCGACCATCACGGATTTGAACCAAATTTGGCTGAAACATTTGTTTAGATGGAAAAAGAAAAAAAAAACAAATTTTGGTGCCGTTCGGATCACCGCTCGGCCCGTGGCAGCACCCCTCGTTTTGGCCGATATGAAAATTATCCTCTCTTTCTTTTATTTTTATCATTGAAACGATTGCACCTACACATTTTCGACCTTCGGCTGTTTTAAAGGAAATCGTTCAGGAAATCAAGAAAAAATATTTTTTTTTTTTGATACAGTGTTGCCAGATATCATATTTTTCCATTTTAAATCTAAAAATCGATTTTTCTCAAAATACGTATATTTTGATTATAAAAAATTTGATTCCATCGTGTGTATCAGACGTTTTTCGATTGAAAACGCTTAACTCCCCTAGGTAATTTGCGTCGTTCCTGAGATATAGCGTTTTTAAGAAAAAATATTCATTTTTTTTTTCATATAAAGTATCATATAAAATCAGGAGCAGTTTATAAATTTCGTAAAAAAACATTGTTCGATGCCATATAATCACGTCTGGTGCTGATTTGAACAATATCGAGTATAAAAAGGATTAAAAAATTGTGACAGTGTTGCCAGTTTACCTTTTTTATTATACCATGAAACCTGACCTTCAAGTGTTTGACAATGTACAATGACAATGAAAAATCGCACCATGTGTGTTGCAAGATGCGTGAGCAAGATAAAAACAATACACATCTTCTCTAACGACCCTGTTGTTGACCTTTTCTTCACAGACAAACAGACGTAACACCTAGAAAATTTTTCGCGAAAATCCATCGCCTAGTTCACACTAGGTGAAACGTCTAACGCTTAGAAAATGAGGTGCGCACCTCTGGTTGTGAAAGCTACAACTATAAAGGTTTAAAAAGATCGTTAAAACCGTGGTCGTTGGATTTTTTTTTCCAATGTTACGTCTGTTTGTCTGTGTTTTCTTCTTTATGGTCCTATCTGACAAAATGACCCGATAATTGGCAGTTATTGTTAGTTAGTTAGTTAGTTAGTGATAGTTAGCAATAAAAAAATTGGTTTATTGGAAAAGATGAGGATAAATTGTTAAAATATAAAATGTATCTATTGTGAAATTCATTTCAATTGTCGTTTTTTTTTTTCATTTCAACGATGTTGTAGATGGAAGTGTTGCCACACATGTCATTTTTATTGTAAACATCTAATTCACACGAAAGCTTTCGTAAATAGATAACACCAAATAAAAACAAATGATTTCTGTTTTTTATACATAACGAGCACATTTGGCAACACTGCATGAGTATGAGCATAGATGGCAACACAATTCATAATTTAGTTTGTGTGTTTGCTTATCAGCGACGACAGCAGCCACTTCGATCACTCACCAGCATTCTTCACCATTCGCCATTCATTCATTCGCTTGCGATCAAAACTACGACGAACGGCAACGAATATCCATGTCAAGCAACTTGCGCATGGCTTTCCACTGGTGATGGGGTTGCGTGCTTGATCACGACAATCCGTTTGCAGCATCTTTCTCGATTCGATTCAGCAAAGAGGAGTGAATATGATTGGATACACCGATCCTTAATATGATACTATACATTGTCGATCTGGGAGTCACCTATAATTGATCGAACAATCGATTTGATTTATCGGAATTAACATTCGCGAACAACCGATCTCTTTTCCATGCAAAAAAGCCTAAGAAAAGTAGGCTCTAGGGAGCAAAAGCCACTAATCCATTTCACTCTGAAATTTTTGTTCATTCTTCTCCACGAAGAACAAACAAAAACTCATACCATATGCAATCACATCAATAGACAACACTGTTCTTCATTTCTCTGCCCGGGACAATAAAGGACATGATCTATTATTCTGCAATCCAGTAAGAGTAAACGCAATACTAAACATCCCCGCACCTATTGTTTGCGTTTCCGCTAAATACTAGCATACTTGGCAACACTGCCGTAAAAATCAATCAAAAGATATTGTTACAGGGATTTTTATAAGGAGTTGGACCTTTGAATATAAAATAAAAATACTGAAGTCTGAGCTACCAGTTGCGCGACGATACGTAGTATCTAATATTATTATCTAATACCAAAGGATATCATACTTCATATTTTATCATATTCCATATTTTCAGGTTCAGCTTCTGAAATTAGCTGTGGGTCATTGAATGTAGTTATATCGAAATGACATTTTCAGCACTGTTGCTTATAAATACACTCATCAAATGTTTCCTGAATATATTTTACGTCGATGTTGCCAAATGTACTAAACCTAAATAAAAAAAATACTTTTGGCTTGTTAATTAAATTTCATACTGATGTTCTGGTAAAATTAAGATTTCTACAATAAATACTGCATATTTGGCAGCACTTCTGTTCAGATAATTTTAAAATATATGAAATTTGTTTAGAATTGATGATCTCAATAGATACATTTTTTTTTAGTTCAACAGGTTATGCTAGTCCATTACGATAGACTCATAATTGATTAACTGGCAACACTGTAACATTTTTTTAATCCTTTTTATACTTGATATTGTTTAAATTAACACAAAACGTCTTTATATGGCATCGAACAATTTTTTTTTGCGAAATTTATAAACTGGACCTGATTTTATATGAAACTTTATATGAAAAAAAATGAATATTTTTTCTTAAAAAAGCTATATCTCAGGAACGACGCAAATTACTTTGGGGAGTTAAGCTTTTTGATCGAAAAACGTCTGATAAATACGATGGAATCGAAATTTTTAAAATCAAAATATACGTATTTTGAGAAAAATCGATTTTTAGTTTTAAAATTGAAAAATATGATATCTGGCAACACTGTATCAAAAAAATAATATTTTTTTTGATTTCCTGAACGATTTCCTTTAAAAAAAAGCCGCAGGTCGAAAATGTGTAGGTGCAATCGTTTCAATGATAAAAATAAAAGAAAGAGAGGATAATTTTCATATCGGGGCCACAACTTTGCCAAAGAAAGAATTTTAATTTATTACGCTTGTTTCAAAGATAATTGACATAAACAAATTAAAACACACTATTTTGAGTTATTTTGCTCAAGAAAACTTAGTTATTTAACTAAACCTGTCGATTCAAAGATGCCATTTGATAGAAAATTCAACAATATTTCCAATAAGGGTAAACAACTGTGATAAGTTTGACAATTTTCAAGTTATAGCCTGTTAGGGCAATAAGAGTCAAAAACATGGGGAGTTCAATAACTACGTAACGGTTGAGATTTGACAATATGCGTACAACAATTTTTTCACCATTTATGGTCCTCTATCACCCTTTAAAAAGTTTGCACTCATGAACCTAACACCCTGTATGTTGTACAGGTTTTTGAGCATCTGTTCAGATTGCGTTTGGGATACAGATTTTTAACCCAAAATTTTGTTTGGGATACAGATTTTTGAACGAGTGGTTCAGAAAACCATCGGGCATCACAGCTTTCAAGGCAGTTTCAAGAGGTTTCAGGTATGTTTGGAAGTGGTTTCTAGGGTACCAGGATGGAGGTTCCAGTGATATTACAGAGAAGTTTGGTCGGAATAACCTTTTGCCGTTTCGTGGTATTTCAACACGTTTCAAGGGGAATTTGAGGGTTTTGAGGATCTTCCAAAAAAGTTTCGAATGGTTTTAAGGAGGATATCTTGTCGGCTCAAGGGGAGGCTTCAGTTAGTTCAAGGGGAACTTGGAAGTGGTTTCCGGAGGAATACTTTCAAGGGATTCAGAGTAGTTTTATTGAGTTCAGGTTTACTTCCAAGAAGTTTCAGGGCTGTTTCAGAGGAGTTTTATGGCGTTACAAGGAGTTTTGAGACGGTTTTGATTTTTTGGAAGTTTTCGGGGGATGCATAGGGTTTTAGGGGGCTTTGAAGGGGGTTCCGGAGATGTTTCTGAGAGTTGTCAAAAGAGCATCAGCAAACTTCAGAAGGGAGGCCATTTCATGTTAAACCTTATTCGTGCTACAGCGAGAGATCACTAGTATCGATTGTAGATCCGATGACCAATATTCACGGGAGCCCTTGGATACCTTTGGACTGCTCATTATGATCGCCTTTAACATCCTTTAACTCCTCATGCTGCTTCTTTCCTGTACGCCCACCTGATACTTACCCTAATTGAGTTCTTTAACTGCTCTCAATATAATGGAATTTCATTTAGGACATATTCAACTAAAAAGGATATGAGTGTTTTTTTTATTGGAATTAGTCATTGACTAAATCGAAATTAAATCTGATAGTCATGCTAACAGTTCTGGTTTTGCCAGTGTTGAAGATTGTATCATGGATGCAGAATGAGGGAGTGGTAAAAACAAAATTATAAAATATTAAATCTAAAGCTGTATTTTTTTTTCAGGCATTCTTTCTGGAAATCATCCAGATACCTCACCAGAAAGTATTTTGCATATTTCCTCCATATTTTATTCTCACAATCTGCGCCAGCAAAAACGACAACTTTAAGGTTGTTTTTGACACACGTTTCTATCAAAAGCCATCCTGGAGTTTAAAATTTCAGCAATGGCTCTCGATGATGATATTTATTGCGTAAAAAATAGCCTGGATGTTGTCAAAAAGTTGTGATATTGATTATAGCGGAGAGAGTCGATTTTTTACTGGATTAAAATCGTATGTAGAGCACCACTAATACGTCATACGCTGCCCATTGTCGCATAACAGCCGCATATAAATAGGGAACCCAGCAAACATTGGACTGATATGCGATCATAGGTAGTACGAATGCATCAGATGAGTAATCAACCTTTCAGTTACTGACTATACTGAGAAGTGGGGTCTATCTCAATTGCAACTTGTAGTTGATTCCAAGAAAATGTTCTCAATTCTAGGCTGGTAAATTCTACGGAATCGAAACTCATCTGAACGTGGACACTAGCGCTAGGATGTGACAGCCGAAAAAAAGCTTTTACGGTCCAAAGTAGATCACCGAGCTCGCAAAAACAATTGCAACATAATGGTTCCATTTAATACGGTTCTCCCTGGAGGCATTCTAGCACCTTTTTTTTGTGTTTTCACCAACCCCCTGCCTGGTAAGCGGCTTCCGGGATCAAAAATGAGAATATTGCTGCCGGGAAGTAGTAAATCAAATAGAAATGTTTCCCTGCAAGCCGAAATGGCAACGCAAACGAAGAAAAATGCGACGATTAATCCACCTAATGTCATCGGTTTTTTAAAGATGATGAATCGACAGTTGGCTCCTATCACGTTCTTCTCATTGACGCGAAGCAGTCTTCGAAAATTGTTAGCACACGCTAGAATTTCCCTTCACATTCCTCAAATAAAACCGTAAAAAAAAGCGAAATCCGGATGTCTCCAGCTTTGTTTCTTAATGTCCTTCGCTTTGGATCGGTGTTTTTCTTGCACCCTTCCGGTTCGGAAAAACTGCGATTTATGGTCTGCTGGTGGGCGTTATGCCTGGCAGGTAAAGGTATTTTGTTATTGCTCACTGGGTCCGATTTGGTGTTCTTTTTTTTGTTCCATCACGCAGCAGCTCCTCCGGGTTGTGTTGGGTGAAAAATTACACCACGGTGACTAACGAATTGTTCCGAGGATTTATTCCCTCCGGGTAGCAAATATTTACCGTGGCAGAGCCATTCATAACGAAATTTTCCTGGAAATGTTGTTCTTTCCAGGATTGCACAATGGCTAGTCAATTTGGTAATTGAAAACAATATTTGGATTGTGTTGAATAGTTTTCGCATGCAATTAAAAGTTGTATCTACCTTCAAGGTGCCGCCCGACATTTAGAAACAGATATGAGCAGACGCCGAGGTTAATTGACTTCCCGCGGTTATCACCGACACAAGCCTGGAAGCTGTTTGGATTGTCCCCTGACAGATTTATTTACCTTCGCATAAGCCGAGCATACCGAGCGAAACGGAAGGTCATTTTCCACTCAAATCAAGCTACCATGAATGTGCAATAAGCGTGGGCGTGGGAAACGCCCAGCATTCAGAGTGACGGGTAGTGACTTTGTTAAAATGCTGGGGACAGTTTCCAGAACTAGAGCGATTATGTCATAGTTTGTGGTTAGAAACTTTATTGAAGTTAGAGCAAAGCAACATATTCTGTTCAAACCTATTTTTCAGTTTCTTTTTTTGGCGTTACTTTTAACATGAAGTAAATCTTGCATCTCATAAGAGTTTTAAGGTGAATTTTATAAAAAGTATAGAATCCCCGAATCATTGGCGTATCTAGGATTTTTTTTTTACTGGAGGGCACCCAGAGTATGCAAATCGGCATTGCAGTTTTGAGAAATCAAAATGACTGGTTTAGGTTTGTTTCTAGTTTCGTAAACTACATTCCCAACTAACAATCGTAAGCCGCAATCAAGCATGCATGCTGAATTGTTGCTTTACAACAGTTGCGATAGCTCAACTAAAATTATGCTGTACACACTACTGTACAAATGCTTTTTCAATTGAAAAAGTGGCCAATGTTCAACCTTTCGTATCGGTATTATCAATGACCATTTAAAACTCTTTTCAAGCGTTTAATAAGATTTTTATTGGACTTGCAAACATTCCTTTACAAAATAGTTTAACAATAAAGTCTTGTCTGCTTCTTGTTAGGCTAATGTAAAAATTAGCACATGGACATGTAAATGTGTTTTTCACAAGTCGAATTTTAGTTTAAGCATATTTTGACTCAGAGTACAGGAGGAAAAACACTTGTTTTTTACTGAACAGCAGCTGAATTATTGTATTGTAAAGTTGTTAACCATAATGTTCTGTGCTAATGCACCACTGCTAAATAGGAGTCGATGTGTGATCATTATTAAATCCCGGGAAGTTTTTGTTTTGGTTTGAGCGCCTCATTCCATTATCTCTAGGATGGCGCAGATAGGAAGGCATGTGGATGGCATCGACGGGTCGCGAGTTCGAATCTTATTTTAGGTAAATTTATATGTAGTCTATTTCACAATAGTTGTTCACAGCATAAATGCCAATCATAAAGTCTCGTGGAAATCGAAAAAATGCATTTTATTTATTTTTATTCATTTTTGTTAAAGCTGAATAACAGCTTTATTATATGGTTGTAAAACGTTTTAGCAGTTCAGTTGGTACACAACACTATGCTTTATAGTTTCTCAAAATTTGTGTAAACAAAACCCGAACAAAGGTAGGAGGCTTAATTTTCAAAAAAAAAATATGAAAATTTGTACATGTTCACACATGTTTTATACAAATAAATACCAGGAAAAATTAAAAACCATCAAAAAGTAGTCGATTATTCTTAGTTTCTATTGAAATTTAGGACTCGCGGTATCTGCTATACCCTCAAATACGGCAACGCAGAAAAATATGTATTGATACAGATTTTTGATAAAATGATCTGGCATCTCTGGTCTGTAGGTATTCCTTCAGAAGATTTCTTTAGGGATTATTCCATATATTCTTACCATAATTCCCCTAGAGATTGCTCCAAAAGTTACATCTGGAATTATACATATTATTTTGTGCAGGAATGTTTTCCAGAAATTCTTGCAGAAATTTTCAGTAGACATTTTTTAAATTTAATCCCAGAATTTCTTTAAAAAAATGTTCGAAAAATGCTTTGGGAGTCCATCTGAGTATTCCTTCAATAATTCGTCCACAAATTACTGCAGGCATGGATTTCTTCAGAATTTTTATCCTGGGATTCCTACAGAAATTATTCCAAGAATTCGCTAAGAAAGCTCTTCTGAGATTCCCTAAGGAATTTCTCATGGGATTGGTTCCGTGATTCGTCATGGAGTTTCTTCACAAATTCCTCCAAGAACTCCTCCAGGGATTCATCCGGGGGTTCATGCAGTGATTCTTTCAGGAACAACCTCCAGGATTATCCTAAAAATACCTCCAAGAACTCTTCTTGGGATTCCTTGAGGATTCTTTCAGAAATTCCTCCAGGAATTGGCTTCTTTAGTGGTGTTGAGATAATTTCATATTCTGAATCTGCATGCCAAACTGAGCCGAAATTCAAATTTTCATCAATTTTGGAGCCCGGGAACCTATTTAAAAATCAATTTGAATTTTGTATGGGAGCGATTTGTCGAATCACCCCTCGTCGCATTTTGTACTGAGCGGAGCTGTCAAGCAGTTGCCCAGCTGTCAAAAGGTGATTTAAAAAAATCTCTTTGAAATTGATTTTAGATACCAAAATAAAGTTCTAAAAATCTGAAAAAAATCATAGCGGCTCAGAAAAAGGTGCTCTTTTGTTTAAAAATAAAAAATCATTGAATTTTTCTTAATTTAAAAACCTAATTAATCCACGACTTCCTTCAGGAGCTGTTAAGAGATTTCCTTAGGAATTCATCTTGAAATTGCCTCCGGTTTTCTTCAGGAGCTGTTGCAGGGATTACTTCATGGATTTCTCCAGAGTTCCCCAACGCGATTTTGTAAGGATTCTTTCAGGATTTCTTCAAGAATTTCAGCGATTTCTTCAGTACTTTCTCCTGGGATTGCTTCAGAAACTCCACTTAGAGTTCCCTTAGAAACCTTGGATTGCTTGAGGAATTCTTCCTGGGATTCCTCCAAGAATTTTTTCAGGTATTCTTCCAGAAATTCCTCCAGGAATTCTTCCAGGATTCCTTTGGAAATTCATGCATAGATTCCTCTAAAAATTCCTACAGAACTCGTCCGGAAATTCTTCTAGGAATTCAAGCGATTCCTCCAGGAACTTCTACAGGCATGACCCCAGGAATTCCTCCAGGCATTTCTCCAGGAGTTTCTCTAGGGATTACTATAGGGATTCCTCCAGGCATTCCCCGAGATTTCATTCTGGGATTTCTCCAGGAATATTTTCAAAAATTCCATCAAGAATCTCTTCAGAATTTTCCCCAGGAGTTGGTCCAGGAATTCCTCCAGGAATTCCTTAAGAAACTACTACACCAATTTCTTCAGAAATTTCTCCAGGAAATCTTTCCCAAGAAATCCTCCCCAGGAATTTCTCCCGGAGTTCATCCAAGAATTATTCCGAGAATTTCTCCAGGGATTTCTGCATGAAATCCTCTTGAGATTTCTCTAGGAATTCTTTCAAAGATTTCTTCAGAAATCCTCCAGGAAATCCTCCAGAGATTTCTTCCGAAATTTCCAGGGTAATCGCCTGGAATCTATCCTGAAATTATTCCAAGTATTCCTCCAGGCATTCCTCCAGGATTTGATCCAGGAATTTCTCCAGCAACTCCTCCAGTAATTCAACCAAGAACTCCAGGAATTGCCCCAGGTATTTATTCGATAATTCCTCGAAAAATGTATCCAGGAACTGATCCAGGATTTTTTTCGGAAATTCCTCCAGGAATTTCTACAGCAATTTCTCCAGGAATTTCTACAGGAAATCATCCATTTATTGCTTCAGAAATCGTTTCAGGAATTTATTCAGGGACTCCTCATGAAAATTTTCTAGGAATTCCTCCATGAACTCTTCCAGGGGTTTCTCTAGGAGTTTTTTTTTTAAATTCATAACCACTTAACCTAATTAACAGCTCTTTTGTCCACGTTTCCAATTGGCAGCTGCACTTCAACTTCTGTGTAACGCTTAAATGTATTCCATTATTCTACTATATCCAGAGAGTAAAAAATTCGAAGATTGAAAGTGAAGATTGACATTCTCATTTTTTCATTCGTGTTTGGCCACATTCATTGTCAGCTGAATGCCTCTCTTTTTTCATTCAATTCTCTGTTACGAATATTTTTTCGCACGTCATTAAATGTCCCATTTCTGTTAACAGACGCACAGTTCGACTTAATGGACAAATAGAGAACAAAATTAATATTCTTATTAACTACTGTACACAAGTTTTGAGGTGATTGGAAGTATAATCGGGAGTTACGGTCCAGTTTTATTTCTCAGTGAAAATTGTCAGTGACAGAAAAATGAATGAATAGGTGAAAAAATTCATTCACCAAAATGAATTTTATTTTGATCCCTCAGTTGAGAATTTTCAAAATTCACGTTGAATTTCACTCAATGAAAATGAAAATTTTAAACTCTGACTATATCCAACTGGTTGCTTTTCACGCTGCTTTCACTTTCCACCCTATCATGGTAGAATGATGAGCATGAGGATGTTGATGAGTGGCTGTTGGTTGTTCCTTTTTCCAGCCCATTTGAGCCATGGGCTCAGTGTCAGCTGCTCTTCAGGGGGAAAGGACAACTGACGAACGTGCCAGGGGGTGCCCAAGACCATCTGCTTATGAAGCAAACGTGTGACCACTTGCGCCATGGGTCCGGCTCCTCCAGGAGTATATCCAGGAATGTTTCCATAAGAGATTTTTTCAAGAATTCCTCAGAAAATTCTTTTGAAAATTTCTTCAGAAATTTCTACAGTGGTTCCCCCTAGGATTCTTCCAGAGATTCCTCCAGGAATTCCTCCGATGATTACTCAAGAAATTCCTCCAAGAAATCCTCCTGGAATTCCTCCAGAAATTCTTCTGAAAAATCCTCCAGAAATTTATCTAGGACTTTCTTCAGAAATTTCTTCAGGGATTTCTCTAAGGATTCTTCCAGGCATTTCTCTAGGAATTTCTCCAAAGACTCCTACAGAAATTCCTCCAACAATTCCTCCTGGAATTTCTCCAGAAAATCGTCTGGAAATTCCTTTAGGAATTTAATCACAAACCTCTGGGACTTCTCCCAGAATTCATTTAGAGATTCCTCCTGAAATTCATTCAGAGAATCCTCCAGGAATTCTACCAGGGATAGATTCACGGAAATTCTCCAAGGGATTCTCTAGGGATTTCTGTACGAATTCCTCCTGGGATTCTGCCAGGAATTCCTCCTGGGAATTCGCCAGGAATTTGTCCAGAAGTTCCTCCAGGCATTCCTCCAGAAATTGCTTCAGCGTTTCCTCCTGGGGTGTTTCCAAGAATTCCTCCAGAAATTCTTCCAATAATTTCATCAGAAATTGCTCTAAGGATTCCTCCAGGAATTCCTCAAGCGGTTTCTTTTGGAATTTCTTCGGGGTATCTTCCAGGATTTTCTCGAAGAATTCCTTCAATGTTTGGGTTTACTCCAAG
This sequence comes from Aedes albopictus, assembly GCF_035046485.1. Lineage (NCBI taxonomy): Eukaryota > Metazoa > Arthropoda > Insecta > Diptera > Culicidae > Aedes > Aedes albopictus. The sequence goes on along the minus strand of NC_085138.1, from coordinate 57,044,528 downwards.
AATTACTTTAGGAATTCCTCCACGGCTTTATCCAGGAATTCCCCCAGAGATTTCCCAAGCAAATTTCTTCCTTCAGAGATTTGACAAGGAATTATTTTAGAAATTTATCCAGTGATTGCTCCAGGCATTCGTGCAGGAATTTCTCCAAGAATTATTCCTTCCCCAATGTATTCCATCCAAAATTCCTCACGGGATTCCTCCAGGTTTTCCTCCAGCGATTCCTGTAAGAGTTGCTTCAGGGATTTCTCCCAGAATTCTCCTACAGATTCCTTCAGGAATTTATTCAAAGATAGTTGCACGGAATTTTTCCAAAGATTTCTTTTGTGATTTCTCCATGAATTCCTCCTGCGATTCCTCAAGAAACTGCTTCAGAGATTTCTCCAGGAGTTCTTCCATGGATTGCGCCCAGAAATCCCCCAAAAATTTCTCAATAGATTCCTTCAGAAATTCCTCATGAGGTTACTTCAGAAATATCATTTAGGGAATCCTCCAGAAATTCCTTTAAGGATTCCTCCACTAATTTATTCAGGAATTTCTCCAGGGATTTCACTAGGAATTCATCTAGAGACTGCTCTGGCATTCTACCAGAGGTCCCTGCCAGAATTTCTCCAGAGATTCTACTAGGAATTCAACTAGGAATATATCCAGGGATTCGTCCAGGAATTGCTTCAAGGATACCTTTAGGAAATCCTCAAAGTAATACTTCAGAAATTTCTCCAGAGATTCCTTCAAGAATTCCTCTAGCAATTTCTACAGGAATTCTTCCAGGGGTTCCGCCAAGAATTTATCCAGAAGTTCCTCCAGGATTACCCCCAGCGATTCCTATAGGTGTTGCATCTGGAATTTCTCCAGGAATTCCTTCAGAGATTTCTCCAAGAATTCGTCCAGAAGCTTCTCCAACGATTCATTCAGAAATTTGTCTAGGAACTCCATCAGGGATCCCTCAAGCGATTTCTTCAGAAATTCCTCCAGGGGTTGCTCTAGATTTCCTTCTCCAGGAATTCCTACAGGTTTTACTCCAGGCATACCTGCAGGATTTCCTTCAGGAATTTCACCAGAGATTTCTCCAGGAAATCCTTCAGGGATAGCTCCAAGGAATTCCTGTAGTGATTAGTTCTGAAATTTGAATTCCACAAGGAAGCATTTGGGAAGAAATCCTTTGAAAACTATCATTTTGATTTCATTTCTCGGCGATTTGAAAACAAGTTGAATTCCGTCTTGTATAATTCTGGTTATATCGTATTTCCAAACAAAATTTACAGTCCATTTTCGACAATGATCTAGTAAAGTGTGACAAGTTGAAAACAGTCTCCATCTTGGCGAATAATACGAGTCGGAGGATGTCTATGAGTCCGATGCCGGTCTATCGAATCCCGAAGCATAACCAGCCAGACGATGAGCGGACTGAACACCCACTCGTCCGTTCCCGACAAGCTAGTGAACCATCTAGCAGCAACAGAAGTTTAGCAACAAACGACAAACCGCAAAAAAAACCCACCAGATACAACTAATACAATTACAATTACAATTACAATAAATTTTTAATTTTTGTTGGAAGATAGTCTTGAGCGCCAGGCCCCTTTACCCTTTGAAGCCGGAATTTTTCCAAGCGTTATTATGGAACTTTTTCTACCTTTTTCTGTTGTTTTGATGCTCAATAGCATAAAAAGAGTAGAATATCATGCAAAACATTTTTTTCTGGATATCCTAGGTCATCCAAACTATTCTTGTGTTTGAATCCTAAAGTCTACGGGTGCAACAGTAACTTGTTTCAGTATACAAAGCTACGATTTGTAATCTATCATGTCCAGTAAGTCTTCTGAAAATTCAATAGACAGCATCAGATCTGTTGGGATATCCTAGGTCATCCAAACTGTTCTAGAGTTTAGATCCTAAAGTCTACGGGTGTAACAGTAACTTGTTTCATTATACAAAGCTACGATAATCATGTCCAGTAAAACTTCTGAAAGGTTAATAGACAATATCAGATTAGTCGAGATATCCTAGGTCATCCAATCTATTCTTGAGTTTAGATCCTAAATTCTATGGATCTTTCACAAAGAAGCTACGATCAGCCGGGGCCATCCAAACTATTGTTCAATATCTAGCATCTACAGCAATTGAAGGTACTGTTTTGGCTATAAAGAGTTATGTTGCACAATCTATTATACTTAATGGAGCTCACAGAATACAACCAGAGACTACGACATAGCTAAATTATCAAAAATAAATTATTGTGTAACGTTACTCTCTGAAATGAAATCGCCTCATTTCCCAGTGGTTGTTTTTATCAACTGAGCTTCATAAAAGTAAGGAAGCCCATGCTATCCCAAAAATGTATACACTGAAACCTCCATTTAGGTAATGAGTCGGGACTGCCTAAATAGAATTTTTACCTAAATGGATTCATTACCTAAATGGATTCAGTCTATTACCTAAATGGATTACAAGGTTGCAGAGAAGTCCAACAAGGGAGAGTTACTAGGAGATTTAAAGGAGATCATGCGGAGTTTCAGATGGCTTTCAAGGAGTTTCAGGAGGAGGTGGGTTTCAGGAGGGGAGGGGCTTCAGGGGCGTTTTCGGGGGTTTTGGAGGGTCTTAGATCAGAATTGTCATTCGAATGACTAGCTGGGCACGAAACACGACAAACTTTGCGAAAAACCCTGCAAAATTCCGCCAGACTGAAAAATTATTGAATGTCGGGTCAAAGTCGGGTCAATTTTTATCGTATGTTGGGCCATTGTTGGACCAACATCGAACAACTGTTGGGTCTATGTTGGGTTTGGTGGCCAAAATAAAAACAGGTGAATGATAGGTTGATGTCGGGTTTGACGTCATCAATGCTGGAGCTGATATCAATTGAATGATGGAAGGATGGTTGATTATCTCAATTTCAACTGGATACTGACACTTTTCAACACTGCATGGAAGGGGGGGGGGGGGGTGTTCAGGGGGCAACATTGCATCCCCCTCCCCCCATACCCACCCCCTAACACCACTCACTACTTCTTTCCCATAAACCAATCTTATACCTAATCTTAAGTACTCCAACTGATCTGAACACAATCAAATTCCATTTAGGTAACGTTACCTAAATGGAGGGACCTAAATAGATTTTACCTAAATGGATCCTACCTAAATGGAGGTTTGAGTGTAACAAAGCTTATTGTTCCTCCAACTACTTTAGTAAGTAAAAATACTTAACGTAGTGGTAAAAGCTATTATCAGAAGTATAGACCTGAAACTATTGTCACCGGAGTAGTGTTGTTGATCTGGATTATCTAAAAACAATCTTGAAATGACTCATGTTATGCCAGGGTGATTACGGATTGCAGTTTAAAGTTTATTGTGAAAATAACTACTGTTACTTTCAAGAGCTGTACTTCAGGATAGTTTCGACGACTCTCAATGTCCCAAAGGTTCGTTTTGTTATATAGTAGACTTCAGTAGAGTCAGTTGATTATGAAACGATCTAGCTGATGTTACGAATGAAGACCTGAAGTTCTGAACTCCTAGTTAGTTTGGCTCTAAATGACATTTGAGATTTCAAGAGCTTCACGGATCTCAGCAGAATATGCTATGCTATTATTTTTGATGAAAACACATACAGTTTTTCTTGTAGATTTGAAGAACTTCATTATATAACAGTTTGGACGATCCTGAATGCCCCAAAAGTTTGTAATAAGCTAGTAGACTTCAGATTGCTCCAGTAACTGCTGTTGATTATGCAACGTTACTCAGTATAACAGATATGGCTTTTGTTACGAGTGTAGACCTGAAGTTCTGATCTCCAAGGTTGTTTGACTTACCTGGAATATCCCTATAGTGTCTATAAATGACATTGTAGATGTCAAGAGCTTCACGGATCCCAGTAGGTTATGCAATGCTATTATTTGTGGAGGAAATTTATAAAATAATTCTACGGTGTAATGTCTAAAAAAATCGCAGTTACGACCCTAAGATCTTTTACTGGCTTGATCCCTGAGCTCGCAAATTACAACATGAAAGGCTCCTCCACCGGGAACTTATACCTCAGGTGACAGTCCCGCCATGGTGGTGGGGACATTAGGCAAACGAGATTTTTAACTCACCTATAGTAGTGCATCTCGGGATCCACGCTTAACTTTCCTTCCGAAGTAAGTATTCACATTTTGCGAGATTGCCGCGAGTGGTAATCGATATGAGGTCCTCACAGTAAAAGTCACGTGCTTTAACGATTACGCCTGGTCCGTTTCCATGTCCAGAACATCCACTTAAAACACAAAGAAATACATACTACGGTCAACAGCACACGCAAATAACAGCTACAGATTTTTATCGAAAATTTATCACTACGTTCATTCTTTCCTTGCAGGATTTATCGGCTTCCAGCGCCAGTGCTTGAAGTAGAAATTGTCCATCGCAAATCCTTTTTATCCCATTAACGTTAAAATACTGACTTGTGAATAAAATGATTTCAAAGAAAGAAATCCAATTAATATCGCAAAAAAGTACAAATAATAACTGAAATTCATTTTTCCGAGCGGGCAATAAATCAGCCTACCTGAGAAAGGTGCAATTGCAACCTTTCAACAAACCAATTCTCCAGAAAGGGGCAAATGGGTTCGGGTGGAAACGAGATCTGATTCGTTCCAGTATCGGAACCTAGCGCAACATACATTTAATTCTGTATACATTTTTCGCTCCCACCCGATCCACAATTCGCCCCGTTTTTACGTCTCAAAGTAACCCCGTTCGGTGCCGAAATGCTTTTTGACAATATAAATTAATTTGTGCAATTAAAAATGCATTCTGGTCCGGCATCGAAAGGGAATAAATGGAATGATGAATTATTCGATTTCCACACCGAGCTTTTTGGGAATCCATTTTCCGTAGGTTCGCGCGCTCGCGCTTACACTTGCCTTGCAGTCAGCCAGCCAGTCGACCGGCCGGCGGGATCAATGCCGAGAGTCAATTTACGAAACTCGCGTGACTCGGTGTGTCGAAACACATGGAAGGGTGCGCCGGGGATGATACGTTTAATCGGCCTGAGAGCGCAGATTGCATTTGTGGGCCTGTTTTACTCCCTTACCAACGGGGCAGGTACCTATCGGTGTGCAATCAAAGTTTGATATGGCGATGAGATTAACTGGAACAATATTGAATTTTTCATGAACTGGTGTGATGATGTGCTTGGCATACATTTGGACAACATGATCGAGATGAAATTGTGCCAACTTTGTAATCCGGAAAGATTTTTTTTTACGTTCAAGTATTTACCGATTCACGGAAGACAGGTACACAGTGCACTTTTGTGGTACTGATGACAAAAACAGCTTGAGGGCATATAGTCAAGTTGACTGGCCCTATACATCGACGAGTTGATGTGATCCCCATCAGCCCGCACAGAAAGAAGAAGAAGAAGAGAAGACAAAAACAGCATTGGATTCTTGGAAAATCGGGTCATATGGTCTAACACTATATTGATCCCTTCGCCAGAGATGGAAACACTCACTTGGAAGAAGTTACACTCGCTAGCATTTTTCTCAGTCTTTTGATGCCTTCGCATGCCTTCAAAAAACAGTATATGGAGAACTTTTACCTCTTAGTTTTATCCAAAAATTTGACGAATAAGAATAAGAAAAGATAGCAGTCGCATGAGAGAGCTATCTAAGCGACTCTCCACGGGGTGAATGTAAATTACATTCACCTCGTGGAAAGTCGCTGTCATGACTTTGAAACCATCTTGGTATGGTAAATTTACTGGTTCAAGAAGTACATACACTGCACAGTGGGAAAAATTGACCCAAAAAACGGATCTTTTAACGCCGCTGGTTTCGGTACATGAAGTAGATCATTTCTGACGTAAAAAAATACGAGAAATCGATTTGTGCTAAATTCATTCACCGCACGGCACCGGAAGTGGTCCATTTTGCCCAAAATGTACTTTCAAACAACAAGCACGAATGTAGATCTTTGAAAATAGCTGCAGGTGTAATTAGAGGTTCATAGCAATCATTAAAATACATGGATAATCCGTTAATTTGCTAATTTTGCCCCATATGCCCCAACAACTGCCGAAAATTCACATTTTTACCTAATTACGAATAGATTTTTAATGTTACTGATTTGAAGTTGATTTTTTGGCATAAACAAAATGCACTGAATCTATTATTACCAGAATCATCTTCGGGAGTTGTCCAATTTGCCCCATTTTCCCTATTTTCATAGTAAAAGGAGATGTAAAATACACTTATAAGAAACAGATACTGCTAAGAAACGTTAAAATTAGTTTTAGGTCCAATTGGAAGCTAACAGCTATCACGCGCATATATGTCAGATATTTTCCTTATTTTACCCTACATGCCCCAAAAGCTGCTGGATGATCACATTTTTTATATTGTTTCGTAACATCACCCTTCATCACGGTTGCAACATGAAGTCATTGATCATTTTTGATACATACAAATACAGTTTATAGATTAGCTATAGAATCATTCACGGGAAGGTACAAACAGATGCCCATTTTACCCCAATTTGTCCTGATTTTTTGTCGTGTCATGAATAAACTGATTTCTCGGGTTTGCTTATGTCCGAATTAATCGACTTCTAGTTCTGAAACCAATGTAATCTAAAGGACAGGTAAAATATTTTACTTTTTTCTAATTCTTGCTTTTGGTGGGGAATTGAGGGCATAATAAGCATTAATCTTAATCTCAATATGTATCAAACATGCACCAAACTGATTAAATGTAGCATCTTAAATGTTTACATATTGGTACTTTAAGACGGCATATTTAATCAGTTTTGTTCATATTTGACACATTTTATCAAATGCTTATTTTACCCTTAATTCCCCATGAAAAGCTGAAGTTACAGAAAAAGTCTTATATGTACATATGACTGTATATTCGATTACATTGGTTTCAGCACCAATGAAAATAAGGGATAATAATTTAATTAATTATAAATTCATTACATAACAAAAAAATCAGAGCAAATTGGGGTAAAACGGACAGCTGTTTGTACCATTCACGGAATGATTCTAGTATTAAACGATAAACCGCATTTGTATATATCAAAAATTATCTCATTCATGTTTTGCAATCAGTGACATTACAAAACCATACAAAATATGTTATTACCCAGCAGTTTTTGGGGCATGTAGGGTTAAATAGGGAAAAGATCTTTTATATACGCGCATGATTACTCTTAGCTGCCAATTGTTCCTTAACCTAATTTCAACATTCCCAACATTATCTGCTTTTTATAAATACATTTTAAATATACTTTTTATATGAAAATAGGGCGATATGGGACAAATTGGACAACACCCAAAGATGATTCTGGTGATAATAGATTTAGCGCTTTTTGTTTATGCTAAAAAAATTAACTTCAAATCAGTAACATTGAAAATCCATTCATAATTTGGTAAAAGTGTAAATTTCCAGCAGTTGTTGGGGCATATGGGGCAAAATAAGCATATGAAGGGATTTTTCATATATTTTTATGATTGCTATGCACCTATAATTACACCTGCAGCTATTTTCAATGATGTACAGTCGTGCATGTTGTATGAAAATACATTTTGATTCTCTTCATGTATGAAAAAAGGGCAAAATGGGGCAAAATGAACCACTTCCCGTGCTGTGCGGTGAATGAATTTAGCACCAATCGATTTCTCGTATTTTTTACGTCAGAAATGGTCATCTTTACGTACCGAAACCAGCGGCGTTAAAAGATCCGTTTTTTTGGGTCGATTTTTCCCACTGTGCACTGTGACCTACCGAACAAATCTCAAAGTCCATTTTTGGTCACCAGAGTCCCCTAGGTGCCATGGGGTAAGTCTTGTTGTTGTTTAAGGACTACAGCAACAGGATAGTTTCAGAGGGGTTACAGGGGGTTTATGTGACGTCTTCCATGTACGTCTTGCGGGGTTCGGACAGTGATTTTTAAGGGGTTTGTTCCGAGGAATTCTTCAGGAATTCCTACCACGATTCTATCACAATGTTTTATAGAAATTTCTGCAAGGATGCATCGAAAAATTCCTCCAGAAATTTACCCATTGCTTCCTTCATTTGTTCCACCATATATTCCTCCAGAGGTTCCTTCAAGAATGTCGCTAGTGATTTCCCGGGAATTTGTCCTGGGATATCTCAAGAGGTTCGTCAAATGATTGTCGCAATGCTTTTATCGAGGATTCCTTCAGGAGTTTTACCAGAAATTCCTAAGGTTATTACACCAGAGAGGTATTTCTGCAGATGTTCTCTCAGAGATTTCTTCGGGGATTTCACCATACATTTTTTCAAGAATTCCGCTAGAGAAAGATCCAATAATTTCATCTGGAATCAGTCGAAGCATTTTCAGAAATTCTTTTAGAAAATTTTGACAGTTGAAAAAAATGCAGGAATTACCTGGAACATGGGAAAAAAACTATTGTAGTCTATCCTAAAATTGTTTCAATAATTTGTTCACAAATTACTGCGAACTTGGTTCATTTCAGATTTTTTTTCGGGGATTCCTACAGAAATTCTTCCAGAAATTCATTAAGAGTCGTCCATAAATGACGTAGCATTTTAGGGGGGGGGGGGCTACCAGGGAAAACAGGCTACAAGGGGGAAGGCGGTGTCAAAAATCGTCAAAAACCTGCTACTTCATTTATGGACGGCCCCTTAAGGCGAAACTAGATCCATTTCCTCACTTTTTGGTTTTTGATTTTTTATTAAATAACGAAGCAATATTTTCAAAATCGGTTTTCGTACAAATGTAGAGTATGTAGAGTATGTCCTGATTTTTTTTCGTAGTGGAAAATGTTTTACGTTTTTGCAGAAACCATTTTTGAATAAAATTTCACAAAAAATGGTTTCTGCAAAAATGGAAAACTTTTTCAACCGCAAAAAAAAAATATGAAGATACCTTGATCCATGCTCTACATGTGCATGAAAACCGATTTTGAAAATATTGCTTCGTTATTTAATGAAAAAACAAAAACCCAAATAAATGAGGAAATGCTTCCAGTTTCGCCTTAAGAAAGCTCTGGCGTTTATTAAGGAATTCCTCACGTAATTGCTCCAAGGATTTCTCAAGGGATTTCTTCAGACACTCCTTCAGGTATTCCTCCAAGAATTCCTTCAGATGTTCCTCCACGAATTCCTCCATAGATTCACTATGCAATTCCTTCTATGGTTCTTTCAGGAACATCTCCATGGACTTTTCAAAAAAAAAAAACTTCTAGGAAATCTTCTTGGAATTTCTTCAGAAATTCTCCTAAGAATTCTTTCCGGAAGTCCACCGGAATTCAAGAGTCAAAAAAATCTTCCAAACGATCTGCCATGGATTCCTCCAGGGATTCCTATGCAAGTTCCTGCAAGAATTCTTTTAAAAATTACTTCAGGGATTCCTCCTGAAGTTCCTGTAAGGATTCTTCCGGGAATTCTTCAATCGATTCCTTTAGAAATTTCTCCGAAGATTCTTCCAAGAATTCCTCAGGAGATTCCTCCAGGGATTCCCCCAGGGATTCCTCCTGGAAGTGCTCTAATGATCGTTGAAGAAATTCCTCCTGAGAATCTTCCAAGTTCTCCTCCGAGGGTTCCTCAAAAAGTTCCTCCAGGGATTACACCCAGAATTCCGCTAGAGATTCCTCCTAGAATTCCTCCAAAGGACTCTTCAGGAATTCTTACAGATAAACCATCAGGAATTCCTCTAAGGAGGGTTCCAAACATTCCTTCAGAAATTCCTCTAGAGAATCTACTCGGGATTGCTATAGGGATTCGCCCCGAAACATATCCAGGGCCACCTCTAGGTGTTCTTTTAGGATTTCTCTAGGGGTTCCTCCAGGGGATTTCCCTAGGCATTCTTCCAAGAATTATTCAAAAGATTCCTCTAGAAATTCCTCCGAAGATTCCTCCAAGAATTCTTCAGGTTGACACGAATGCACTTTTTGGTGTAAACTGTCATTAATAAATAAAAAAATAAAATTCTTCAGGAGATTCATTCATAGATTTCCCCAGGGATTCCTCCTGGAAGTGATCCAATGATTCTTCAAGAAATTTTTCCAGGGAATCCTCCAGGAAATCCTCGAATGATTTCTCAAAGAATTTCCCCAGAAAATCTTCCGAGAATATATGCAGGGATTCCTCCAAGAATTGCTCTAAATGATACTCCAGGAATCCCTGTAGGAATGGTTCCAGACATTCCTTCAGGTATTCCTTAAGGAAATTATCTAGGTATTGCTCCAGGAGTCTAGGAATTCCTCCAGTAATTACTCTAAGCATTTCTTCTAGAATTTCTCCAGGCATTCATCCAGGAGTTTCTCCAGGGATTCCTCCAGGAATTCTTCCAAGAATTCATGCAAGAATTACCCCATCATTCTCTTCAAAAGTTTCACCAGGGATTCTCCTAGAATTTCTACAGAAATTCCTTCAGAAAAACCTCCAGGAATTGCTATAGAAATTCCTACAGAAGTTCCTACAGGAATATTTCCAGGAAATCCTCCATGGACTCCTCCCGGATTTCCTGCAGGGATTCCGTCATGATTTTTTTTTTTCAAGCATTCCTCCAGGATTTCCAGCTTGCTCTCAGAATTCTTCCAGAGATACCTACCAGTATTCCTCTGGAGATTTCTCCGGAATTCATCCAAGGATTCCTTCAGAAATTCTTCTAGAGATTGTTTCGGGAATTCGTCCAAGAGCTCCTCCTTATGCTCCGGAGTTTCTGGGATTACTCCAGGAGTACCTCCGAGAGTTCCTCCAGGGATTTTTCCAGGGTTTCCTGCATGCATTCTTGCAAGAACTCTCTTCAGCGATTTCTCCAGGGATTCCTCCAGAAACTCCTCCAGAGATTTCTCCAGGAATTCCTCTAGCGATTCCTTCAAAAATTCCTAGCGATATCTCTCTTAAAATTTATTCAGGATCTCTTTCAGAGATTGTTCTGGGAGTTTTTCCAGGAATGTTTCGAGGGTGTTCCTTTAGAGTGTTCTTCAAGGATTCTTCCAATAGTTTGTCAAAGGACTCCTCCAGAAATTTACACTGGTTCGCCTTAAGAGCTTTGGGACTTGTTTCAACGTTTTTTATTTTGGACATATCCTAAGAATTTCACCAGGAGTCTCCTTCCGAATTTCTCCAGGAAGGTGTCCAATGTTTTTTTTTCCAGGAATCCCTCCAGCATTTTTTTAGAAGGGAGTTTCTCCAGGAGGAATTTCATCACAAACTCTTACAATAAGTCCTCAATGGGAATCTCGCAAGCTAAACACATATCACAGAAGTGTCACGACAGCGCAGGTTTTGATTGTGCAGAAGCCACTGTGAATTACTTTGGACATATGAGTACTAACGTGCTAGAAGCGCTTTCAGATATTTCCCCAGAGAATACTTCAGGAATTCCCCCAGAGAAGACTCTTTCAGAATTCTCACAGGTTTTTCCGGAATTTCTCTAAGAATTTCGTGTATAATTGTCCCACACATTTCTTTTTGAATGCATTTCACCGATTGGTGAGGTGAATTCCATGATTTTTCCAAGATTTCCATTAATTGGGAGTTCTCTAGAAATACTTCCAAGAAATTTTCCAGAAATCTCTTCCCAGAGGTATTGCTGAAGAAATTTCAGAAGAAATACGCAGAAAAAAAATCTGAAGAAAATTTTAAATGAATTCCTGGAAGAATTTCTAAAGAACAAAAATATTTCAAGAACCAAAGATGGATTTTTTTTAAATTCTAGGAGGAATATCTGAAGGAACACAAACGAAACAAAAACTGTTGAGATATTTTTGGGAAAAAAATCATGGAAAAATCCCCTAGTAAAAATCGTATACATTTTTTTTGTTTAATTCTTGGAGAAATCCATGGAGGAATTTCTTATGAAATCTCTGTGTGAAATTTTACAGAAATCTCTGCAAGAATGTCATCCAGCCTTTCCATGAGAATCCTTATAAAAATCTCTGAAAGAATTTTTAGCAAAATTCTGAAGGAATCTGTAGAGGTTTTTCTAATATTCTTTTCAGAAATCCTTGGCGCAATTTCTGGAAGAGAATGTTGTGAAACAATATCTAATTAAAGGAATGTGAAGAAATTTTGCGAATGCCCTTAATAATCTCTTGTAGAACTTCTGAAGCAACCCTTGGAGAAAGTTCTTTGAAAAACGTCTAAGGAAATTTTGAAGAACATCTGAATTTCTGATTTTTAATGTATCCGTGAATCATTTTCAAAATTATACATCCATGGACTATTTTTGAAAAAGTTCATGAAAGGTTTTCTTGATGAATGCTCTATGTAAAAAAATCTTAAGCAAATCGTAGATGAACTCTGGAACATTGTTCGATGTTTTTCTGAAAGGAATTTAAAAAAAATATTTTTTTAAGAGAATTCAACCAACATTTTTGTAAATTATCCGTGCAAGAGGAGTTATGGAGTTCTTGGAATAATTTCTGGAGGACAATCAAAGTCCCCAGGAGATTTTGTAAAAGAAGTTATGACTGAGTTTCTTTAGGATTTCCTGGATGATTTTTAGAAGTTGATCTACGAGGGCTTTCCGAAAGAGTCCCGCAAGATTTTTTTTTCGAAATCTTAGGATAAATTTCAGCCAAGGTTCATAAAAGAATTATCGAAAAATCTGTGGAAGTTTTTTCAAAGTAACCCTTGAAAATATTTGGAAATAAATCTCTGAAGGGCAATCTGGAGATATTTGTGAAGGCATGTGAGATTTTCTTAAAAATCCTGTAAAAGGCATGTGAGATTTTCTGAAAAATCCCTCGAAAAAAATGTAAAGGAACCCCTAGCCCAGTTTCTATAGGAACCCCTGCCGAAGATTCCCGAATGAATCTCACATTTTTAAAAGAAATCTCAGGATGGCAGATTTTCTGGCAGAAATTCAGATTAAAAAAAAAACCTGGAGCGATTTCTACACCAAACTCCGGAGAAAATTTTAGAATAAATCCTTGGCGAATTGTTTGAGACAATACTTAAAGGATATTCCAAAGGAATTGTTAGAAAAAGAAATCTAGAAAAGTCCCGAAAAAAATTGGAAGAAATCTCGGAAATTTTTTTTAAAGAAATCCTTTCAGGAATTTCTGATTATACTTAACTTGGAGCCTGGAAGTTGCTGTAAGAATCCTTGAAGAAATTTTCAAAATGACCCCAGTACATTTTTTAGGCAATTATGAAAACATTATCTGGAAAACTCTAGAATAGTTTCTGACAGCATCGCTGAAAGTTTTATTAAAAGAATCGCTGAAAAAAATTTGAATAAATGTCCACAGAAATTTTAAAAAGAATCCTTGGAGGAGTTTTTGCTCAAATTCAAGGATAATTTAAAAAAAATACCAATGGTGGAATATAAATAGAAAAAGAGATAAATGATGCTAAATGCTTTGAAAAAAATCTTTGTGGAATTTGAAAAATGAGAGGAATATCTAAACAAATCCATGAAGAAAATAATCGAATGGTTCCATGAAAGATTTTTTTAATGAATCCATGACGGATTTTTTTCTTAAAAAACATTTTTAAAAAGAAATTCTGAAAATTTTTTTGTTAGATTTTCTAAAGGAATCTCCTTTGCAAACGAATGCCTACTGAAAAAATGTCCAGGAGAACAATCTCTGAAATGGTTTGTGAGAAATCATGGAGGAATTGGTGAATCAATTCATGCCAGATTTCGTGAAACAAATCTTTGTGACACTTAGGGAAGAACACAATAAAGATTTTTTGAAATACTCTGTAAAATGATGATTTGATTTGGGAAATTTTCTTCGAAAACCACCGTAACCAAGTTGAAAAGTCTGGGTTCACTTTCTTTTTTTAACACCACAGAATTTCAACAAAAGGCAACGAAGCATAGAGCGGTAAAAACCTATACTACTCGTACAGAAAGATCGGCAAATACAGTGCAATGCACAATCAATCACCACGCTCTATCAAGTGCTTGTCACGAATCTCTAAATAAACGAAGGAACCCGTGGAGGAATTTCTGAAGCAAAAGAATGCCAGGGTTAATCCTTGGAAACATTTTGAGGGAATCCTTGAATAAATTTCTTAACTTTTTGAGTTTTTTGGGACATTTATGCAAATAACGTTATTGGGTATGTCCATTAAGCAGCTATCCCAAAAAAATCGATGCTCGAAAAGTAAAGGTGCTCAACCTTTAAATGAAAGATGTGCATATTTGAAGAACATTTCGATTTTCTAACATATCATTCAGAGGGGAAATTTTAGAAAAATGAGAGTTTTTCAAGAAAATTATCAAAAAATCAATTTTTTTGTAGTACTTGTTTAACGTCAGATTTTTTTTCAATATTGTTGTATTTTTCTATGGACTCCTAGGCTTTCTTAAAGCTTTTGAAATATTATGTATCGCCAAAACCGTTTTTGTGCTGATAAAAGGACATTTTTTGAGAAATTTTCATCAAAATTTGCTAAAAAAACATGTACATTTTTTTATTTTCATCCACGACGTTTAATCAGGTTAATATTTATTCAGCAGATTACGCTGTTTAGTGAATCCCTCTATTGAAAAAATCTGAAGTTGAAAAAATATTACGTAAAAATGTCTTTTTTTGGGATTTTCATGAAAACCGGTTATTTTGATGGTGGAATTTCTAAATGTTTTTTTTTAGATAATCGAAATGTCCTACAGAAATGCTTTAAATATGCATATCTTTCATTTAACGGTGGAACACCTTGACTTTTCGAATATCGATTTGTTTGGAACAGCCTAAGTCCATTGCTTAAAATATTGGCTTTTGAATTAACCATACACATTTTTGGAGACAAAAGATTTGATCGTAACAAGCTCGCCATATAGTGATTTATTCGTTATTTAGCGAGAATTACTAAAACATGATTATAATGATAATGATAGTTATAATTATACAATGATAATAATATTATTTTCATGCAGTTTTTTGTATGTTTGAAAGTACATTTTTGCACAAAATTCAAATACATAATGATGAAAAAAAAAATATTTCTTCGGTTTTATGTTAATTTCAATGTTATAAACATTTTGAACATTGAAATGTCCTCTAAATCGAGGTATACCTGTATAACGTTCCTAAAGGTCGTCCTGAAACACCCTGAAGCTCGTAGAAGCTTCTCTTAAAATTCCCTTCAAAGTCTTCCTGAATACCAGCTAAGCTGGGTAGCTTTAAACAAAAGTTAATTCTATCTGCTATGTTTTAACTGTAATTCTTTCAATTGCCTCTTATTAAAATTTTGCTTTCGATGATTTTTTCCAAACGATTGACCTACATATGCTTTGTTTTAGTGCTTCACTAGGCGGAACTAAAAGAGTTACACCAGCCATAGAAGGGGTTTGACACGGCAGCAGCAATCACCAGCGGCACGGGGTTCCATAAAATGCGTTATTGATTACAGTCATCATCATGTCAAAGCCGTGCTGCGTGCCACTACCGAGAGAAAGACCCACAAATGTATAACAACAGCAACCTGACTGACTGCGTTCGTGCGTGCGTCCCAGCCAGCTCAGCTTCCAAGCTCCCATTCAATTAAAAGCCTCCTCTGAAAAGTGAGTGTTGCTTTGGTTTTGAATTGGAAACACACAACGCCCTTCTACATGAAAGGGTGATGATTGAGTGATTTCTAATGCCTATTATTCGGGTTGGATCTGTGTGTGGTGTGGGGAAATTGCATAAGCGTTTGGCTTTAGGGCGGATTAGGTGGCTGCACGATATCTGGCGCACTAAGGAAGTCACGCTAAGTATTTTAGCTGTTGGTTCAGTTTGGGAGAATTTGGTTCATGAATACTTTTGACTTCCTAGTGATTGTTTAAATCACAAACGCAAAGAAAATCGTCGTAAAAACAAAAGAATGCGAAAATATGTCTTCAGCAAATCCCGAGATTCTAAATTCCACCGCAACAGGGCGCTTCTGCGTTAAAGTTGGGCCATCGTCCCTGGGTGACACTAATAAAATCATTGTCGCTTGATTAAAATTTTAAGCGAGTTAATTAGATATTAAATTAAATTTATTCTATAATCATTTCCTCGCACTGCTGGCGCGCATCACCGCACCAAGGCAAGGACGACAGCGACCAGATGACAATGCTTCGAGCTTCCCATGCATACTCCGACTCCGTGGAATAAGTATCTTCCGGTCGTTGGACACAAGAAGGGAATTTCAAAGTCAGAAAAAATACTGTGGTGCTGGCTTCGGGACACTCTGTTGCTGCGTTATGACACAATAAAGTAGCTTTACGACCGATGAGGATGGTGACAATGATGACGACGGACACGGAGATGCGCCAGTCTGAGTGGGCCGAGGTGGAGGACTGCAATGGCCTCTCAGGGGGCAGGATGATGTTGGACCTGTCTGAAGCTCCAAGCATGGCGTTTGTTTGGAGGACGCCGACGACGTTCCAATATCGTCCTTCAAATTGCTACAGGGATTTTGCCGGATGAATGGAAAGATAACCATGGGAAAGCGCATCGGGACAAATGTGAAGGTTGACTGGTAGGATTGATGTTTATCATGGCGTGCTCTAGACAAAAATGTATCTTACTCAGCTTATTCGACACTTTTTAATTCGTACCTTGCTGTGACGTTTTAACCTTCTAATACCCAAATTTTTGATTTTGATCTAAATATCATTTTTCGTCATCTAAAATCGATTTAAACATGTTTTGGAAGATGATTCTTTTTAATTCTCAATTTCGTGAATTTCTGTTTTTGATTTTTCTAATTTTTATTTTTGAACATCCCCACACTTTTATATTTTTCCTGGAAGCCAATTTGGGGAACGGATTTTTTGAGATGAAAACATTTTTAGATTTTATGATTATTGTTGAAATATTATTATTTTAAATTTTTTCACAGAAAATTTTATTTTCCGGGTAATTTTAAGGAAAATAATTTAAGAGTGTATTCGATTCCCTTAAACTATTAAACAAGGATAGAATGATTTGGGAAAAAATTAAAATATGTTAATTGTTGCGATTCAATACAAATTAAACAATGACTTCTAAAAGGTAACTAAAACATCAATTTTTCAATGATTTAAAAAAAAATGTAAATACGTTTTAAAATACACCAAAAATCATTTTGAGATATACAGAACAGTCCTAAATATCAGTCAAAAATATAAAAAAATGATTTTCCCCGAAACAAAAATTACAAAAATGCTCAAACTATACCCCGTCTAAAGGCGGTATTGGGTATTAGAGGGTTAAAACGAGGAAATCCTTGAGGAATTCCAGGAGGAATTTCTAAAGAAATTCCTGGAATTCCTCCATGAATACCTCCTGGAATTCTTCTAGGAAATCCTCCTGGAATTCCTCTTGGATTTCCTCCTAGAATTTCTCAAGAAATTCCTCTAATAATTTATCTAGCAATTTCTCCAGGGATTTCTCTAGATAATTACTCCAGGAGTTTCTCCAGACACTTCTCCAGTATTTTTTCTAGAAATTTCTCAAGGAATTTCACTTGCAATTCCTACAAAAAATACTCTAAGATTTCTTCCAAAAATTTCTTTAGGAATTCTTCCACCTATTTCTCTAGGAGTTCCTCAAGAAAGTTCTCTGGGAATTTCTTCAGAAATTTCCAGTGAATCAAAATTCAACCATCGCGCAACAATAATGACAATGTCGCAACCTGTATTTGTTGCGACAAAACAACCCATGCGACATAAGTTTGTCCCAACTTGAAAATAATGGGATTAACATCGTACACCATGAGTTTAGAGATTTTCAAGCCTTGCATTGAGATTTTCGAAGGGTACTTCGAGTCGGTAAACACTGCAACTCTGGTGAAGCTAATCAAACAGTTTCGACTTTGGGTTAGTAATAATTGATTATTCACGAGTTGAAAAGTACGCAACAAATTCAGCTTCCGTTTTGTCTGCAACAAAAAATTTCGAGATCATGTCATTATCTGTCACCAGTAAGGATAAAGACTAATCGTCGCACCTTCTTTGTTGCTTGTTTTGTGCCTCTTTTGTCTGACAATTCTCTTCACTGGAAATTTCTCAACAAATTCCTCCTGGAATTTCTCTAAGAATTACTCCTGCGATGAAGGAATTCCTGCTGTTATTCCTCTAGGAATGCCTCCTGGAGTTCCACAAGAAATTCCTCCAAGAGTTCCTGGAGAAATTCTTCCAGGAGTTTCTCTAGAAATTAATCCAAAAAATTCTCTTGGAATTTCTCAGAAATTTCCTTGGAATTTCCTCTTGGAATTCCTCCAGGGATTTCTCTTGGAATTACTTCAAAAAATTCTCTAGATATTCCTCCAGGATTTTCTCTAGAAATTCGTCAAAGAATTTCTCTAGAAATTTCTCCAGGAATTTCACTTGCAATTGCTCCAAAAAATTCTCTAAGATTTCTCCCAGGATTTTTTTAGGAATCCCTCCACCTATTCCTCTAGGAGTTTCTCTAGAAATTTCTCTAGCAATTACTTCAGGAATTTCCCAAATAATACCTCCTGGAATTCCTCCTGCGATTCCTCTAGAAATTCCTCCTGTTATACCTAAAAAAATGTCTCCAGAATCCCTGGAAAATTTCTACCAGGAGTTTCTCTAGAAACTCCTCTAGGAATTTCTCTTGGAATTCCTCCTAAAATTATTGTAGGAATTTCTTCGGGGATTTTTCCAGGAATTTCCCTTGAAATAACTACAAAAATTTCTCTAGGAATTCCTCCAGGAGTTTCTCTTGAAATCCCTCCAGGAATTTTTGTAGGAATTTTTCAAAGAATTTCTTTAGGATTTTTTCCAAGAATTTCGTTAAGAATTCCTCCACGTATTTCTCCAGGAATTCCTCTAGAAATTTCTCTGCACATTCATGTAAATTTGCGTCACTTTGGATGCACATATAAAAGCGACACATATGACGTAAATTTAAACGCATAAGTGACGTAATTTTCAGTCACATTAAACTGGATTTTTCGTCATATGAAACGTAATGACTCACGATTCCCAAATTGTTTACGTCACCTTGAGCTTAATTTTACAAGAATGACGTATAATTAAAAAGACCTGTAAATTTACGTCATTAAACTGTTTACGTTCTGTGCAGTAAATTTACGTCACGAGTAATTTTGATTTTTTCGTAGTGTGTGGGCATTGCTTCAGGAATTTCTCAAGGAATTCCTCTACTAATTCCTCCTGTAATTCCTCTAGGACTTCCTCCTGTAACTCCTCTAGAAATTCCTCCTGTTATCCTCCTAGGAATGTCTCCCAGAAGTCCTTCAGGAGTTTCTCCTGGAATTCCTCTCAGATTTCCTTCAGGAACCTCTCCAGGGATTCGTCTAGGAATTCCTTCAGGAATTTGTCTAGGAATTCTTCCAGGAAACTGCCTAGGAATTTTTCCAGGAATTTCTCTGGGAATTTCTATATAAGTTCCTCTAAATTTTTTTAGGGATTCCTTCAGAAATATTTCTAGGAATTTCTCCAGGAGTTCCTCTGAGAATTCCTCCTATTTTTACTAGGAATTTTACTAGGAATTCTTCCAGGAATTAAGGGTCTTCAATTAGCATAGTGATTAAGGCTGTGGATCGCCAATCAGCAGTAGGCGGGTTCGATTCCCGTTCAGGAAAATTCTCTCGGTTCCCTGGACATAGTGTATCATTTTACTTGCCATACAATGTACAAATTCTTACAATGGAAGGCAAAAAACCCCTTCAATTGATATTTTTGGAAGTGCTCTAAGGACACTTCATTTTAGAGGCAGGCAAAGTTCCAATGCGAACGTCGAGCCATGAAGAAAAAGAAGTTTTCCAGGAATTTTTCTAGGGATTCCTCAAGCATTTTTTCTAGGAATTCCTCAATGATTTCCTCTTTGAATACCTCAAGGAATTCTTCTAGGAATTCTTTCAGGAATTCCAGGAGAATTCTCTACGATTCTCTCAAAGAATTCCTCTTTGATTTTCTGAAGAAATTCCTCTCTAAATTTCTCAAGGAATTCCTTCAGGAATTTCTCTAGAGATTGCTCTAGGAATTTCTCTAGCAATTTCTAGAAATTCCTCCAGCAATTTCTCTGGGAATTCTCCCAGGAATTTCTCAAGGATTTTCTTTGGGTATTTCTCTAGAAATTCCTCTAGGAATTCCTCCTGGAATTCCACTAGGAATTCCTCCAGCAATTTCTCTATAAACTTCTTCAGCAATTTCCCTAGCGATTCCGTAAGGAATTTATCTAGAAATTCCTCCAGATTTTTTGTGGGAGTTCTCTCAGGAATTTCTTTATGAATTCCTCCAGGAATTGTTCTAGGAATTTCTCCAGGAATTTCTCTAGGAATTCCCCCAGGAATTTTTCTGGGAATCTCTCCAAGAATTTCTCAAAAAATAACTCCAGGATTTTTTTTGAGAATTCCTTAGGAGTTTCTCTAGGAGTTCCTCCAGGAATTCTTGTAGGAATTTCTCCAGTAATTTATGCAGGAATTCCTCCAAGAATTTTACTAGAAATTACTCCATAAATTTCTCTAGCAATTCCTTCAAGAATTTCTCTAGGAATTCCTCCAGCGATTTTTCTGGAAATTCCTATTGGAATTCCTCTAGGAATCTCTTTCTGGACTCCTCTACCAACTTCTTTCCTGTTTTTCCAAAAATTCTAGAAAAAAAACTTCAGAAGAATTTTTTGAGTGATCCGAAAAGGAGCATCTTAAAAAATCCCGGAAGGAATTCATATAAGGATTCCGGATGGACTCTTCTAGAGAAATCCGGTAATGAATTTCCAAAGATATTGCTAAAGAGATTTTGAAAGAAATGCTGGAAGGAACTGCTTGACCATAGGTTCCCAAACTTTCAGGTCGCGCGACCCTTTTTACCAGCAGACGTAGTTTTCGCGACCCCCCATAGAAATTCCCTCGTTTGTTGTCTGTTACAGTAAAATATTTTATTGTCCCTCGCGACCCCCTGGAAGAAGGCCAGCGACCTGGGGGATCGCGACCCACAGTTTGGGAAACCAAGACCTAGAGGAAACCCGCGAAGAAGTCTGGGAAGAATCTCGGAAATAGTTCCTTGCGAAATCCCAGCAGAAATTCCGGGAGGAATCCCAGAATGTTTTGAAAAATTCCCAGAAGAAATTCTTGGAGGAATCACGGAAGGAACTCTTGGAGGACTTTAGGAAGCATTCCTGGAAGAATCTCCTGGAAATATTTCGAAAGGAATTCATTAGATTCCCGGATGAAACTACTGGAAAAGTACCGATAAGAAATCCTGGAGAAATCCCATAAGAAACTCTTTGATAAATCCAGAAAGGATTTACTGGATGAAACTTGGAAAGATGTTTTTGTTCTTTTCTAAACAAACCCAGAATCTCGGGGGAAAAAAACCCGGAAGGAACCCAAGTAGGAACTGCTGGAGAAATTCTTAAAATATTTCCTGAACTCTTTGACGATACAAATTTTAAAGCATTTTCTGGATGAGTCACCAGAATCATAAATAAAATGGTTGGTGATGTGGTTTAACAACCATCTTAGGTGGTGTGCAAGAAAACGATATGTGGCAGCAAAGAATGACCCTTGGACTTGCTACACTTTACGGGAACCTAGTTTCCGGAAGCTAGTAAAAGCTGGAAGGACACGATGGGCAGGGCATGTTGTGAGAATGCCGGATAATAACCTTGCAACGGTGGTGTTTGCAAGAGATACGATGGTACAAGAAGACCTGGAAGGCAGTGTGCAAAATGGGTTTACCAGGTGCCGAATCTGGCAAATATAGAACACGACGAGGATGGAGGACTGCAGCCATAAACCGACTTTTGTAGAGAGGCATAGGGGCTGTCCATAAACCACTTGGTCAGGGGGGGTGGGGGTTCGGCCAATGATCATTTTGTATGGAAAAATTAAAAATTTTGTATGGACAAATGACCACGCGGGGGGGGGGGGGGGTGGAAAGGCCCAAAAAAATGACCACGTGGTTTATGGACAGCCCCATATCGTTGATGCTGTTCTATTATAATAACGATGAAATACTTGATAAATAAAATGAAATTTAGTGTGCAAGGATCAGCCTCTTAACGAACGAATGCCCTTGGGGCGCCCGAGCTTTCCAAATAAAGGAATAAGTAAAAAATGGACGAATGTGAGGTGATTGAATAGTGGAAGCAATACTTCGAAGAGCACCTGAATACAGGGGACGAAGGCAACGTACTCTCATGCATTCTCTTCCTCATCGCTCTGGAAGGCGTAAGCGACAAGCTGGGCCCAACAGCCGAAGTCGAGTTTTGACTAAATTCGGTCAATTGGTGTGCCTTGCGCACGATAAGGGCAAAATTGCTACAACATATCGAACGGTCTTAGAACTGTAGCCTACACCCGCCCAAAATGCTGTGCGTTAGTGACGGACTGGTGAATGCGTCAAAAACACGACCGTCACACTGGACGTGCAGTATGCCAGCGTGGTGAGCATGTGTCTGAAGGAAAGGATCAAACAAAGCCTTTTCCATGTTTTTTGAACCATCTCCTTTCGCAACATGGACCTACAACTGCAACTCGGAATCAATACATATTCAATACCCATTTCGCTCACTTGACCTACATTCTTTGGAGTGACATCATGTCCATATTTTTCACTGAAGTACCCTAACCGCGACCATTGCGCAACGGACATCAAGAGATAAATTCCGCGTGTCCTAAATATTTTTCACCGACAGTCATCGCATCGATTGTCATCGTCTTCGCCGTTGTCTCTCCGGTCGCCGCACTCGTCCGTGTGGTGCAACTTTACGCAACCCTTCCGCGCACACACACCGTAATCGATAAGTCCTACTCGTGCTGAATTAATCGTCTTCATCATCAAAACCATGTCGCAGAAAGTGCGGATGTTTCTCCAGCTATTCGCACTCTCGCCGTTGTCGTCGTCACCGTCGCTACGATCCACTTGAATGGTGTTTTATTTGCATAATATACTCCGCGCGGACAAAAGAAGACGATATTCGTTCCTGCCTCCGCCCCCGCTGCGCTTCGATTTTCTCACCCATCACTTCGCTTTCAGTGATTGGCCTCGGATACGTGGGTACTACAGAAGACGACAAGTGTGCCAAAGATGTGCGACATCCGCATTTTGCTTCCGTCGTCGTCGTCTTCGTTCGTTGGTGTCTGTCATAGTCGTCGGCGGCGCGGTGTGCTCATCTTCTTCGTTCGTCGTTTGATTTATTCCTTTATTGATAAACGATCAGATACCGGATTGTGCCAAGATGAGAGCAATGTTGTATCGTCTGCGAAAAACGTGTGCTACTGTGCTACTGCTGCAGGCAGGCTGCTACTAGACGGTAATGGCATTGCTGAAGACTGGTATCGTTGTTCCTTGGTCCGTTCGGATCATTAGTATCCATCATTTATCAGATGCATCTCTTTTTGCAGATGTACAGTATTGTCGCAATTGACTTTACGGCTGGCTTTAGGGTGAAGGCTTTGTTTTGGACGATTCCGGGACATTCGACCGGATTCCTCAGTCAGTAACTTTGCAAAAGAAGGCATACAACTTGCTCTAATATGGCTTGGAAACTTCTTATTATGTTCTTAAGTTAATCAATACAGTTCTTTTCATTTTAAGCTCAACCCTCGTTTAAGGTAGAATCCATTTAGTAAAATCTATTTAGGTTCCTTCACCTAAATTTGTTTATGTTCAGAACAGTTGGAGTACTGAATGTTAGGGATACAGTTGACTTACGGGAAATAGCAGAGTTAAGAGTTAAATATTATACGAGAACTCTATGGAATACTTCCCATCTGATCTACTAGGGTAATCAGTGATCCATTATGAATAAAATTTATACTAACATGGCCTTATGCAACTACGTGTTAGCAAGTGTTAAGTTCATTCTCATTTTAAGCATCTTCATGAACTTCCTTGAGGATAGATCATCGGATCTACCAACGTAGTTAGTTGTCTCCAAGAACTCCATTGAGTATAGGTCATCCGAGCTACTGAAGTATTGAAATTCACCTGCGAGTATCAGAAGCCCTTGTAAACTCCCTAGAAACCACCTGAATTGCCATTAAACGCCTTGAAATGCATTAAATGCTTCTTAAATCCCCATGGAACCCCCGTGGAGTTCACCCGAGAGCCTCTGACCCATCTGAAACCTACTCAAACGCCCTGAAACACATTGAAACGCCTTGAAATGCTGATAAAACTCCCGTGAAATTTGCCTGCAAGCCTCTGAAGCTCCTTTAAACCCCAAAGAAACCTTATAAATATCCTGAAATGCATATAAACGCCTTGAAACGCCTCTGAAATCCCTCATGAAACTCCGTGAAAATCACCTTAGCGCCTCTTAGTCCCCCTAAAATTCATCTGAAACCTCCTGAAAGGCTTTGAAACGCATTGAAACGCCTTGAAACCCTAACTGCCGTGCAATTCACCTGTGAGCCATTGAAGCCCCCTTAAGTCCCTCAGAAACCTCATGAAACGCCATTAAACGCTTTTAAAAGCGTTGAAATGCCATAAAACGCTATAACACGCCTCTCAAACCCCCACAAAATCTCCGTGAAATTCACCTGAGAGCTTCTGAAGCCCCAAAAAACAAATCCATCTGAAACCTGCTGTAACGCCTTGACATGTATTGAAACGTTTCGAAACTCCTCTGAAGCTCCGTGAAACTTCAGTGAAATTGATCTGCAAGTCTATGAAGTCTCCATAAACCTCCGGAAACTTCCTGAGATGCCCTGAAAGACATTGAAATGCCTTGTGGCATTTGATATCCCCCATGAAGTTCACCTGAGAGCTTGCGAAGCATTTAAACTATTTAAAACGTTTGTGAAACCTCTCTGACATCATCGTGAAGATCACCTAAGAGCCTTCAAAGCCCCCTCTGAAACCTCCTTAATTATCTTAACACGCTTTGAAACGCTTTGGAATGTCTTGAAACGCTTCTGAAAACCCCGTGAAGTTCACTTGAGAGCCTTTGAAGTCCCCTAAAAGCCCTCTAAAACCTTTTGAAACGCCTTGCAACACCACTGAGTCCCCCTCTTTAAACTCCCTTGAAATCTCTCTGTCCCGACTCAATACCTAAATGGAAGTTTGGGTGTAGCAGTGAAACAGTAGGACGACCTCAAAAGACTCATGCCCGTCGCATCACTAGACAGAACTGTCTTGCCTTTTTCCGGACAGATGTCTCCCCGTTTGCTTGAAAAGCAGCGGTGTTGAACAATATGTAGCTGGCGCGATACAACTTTTCATGCTCAGCCGCTGGGTACTGGAACGAACGTTATTCGATCCCCACATCCTTGATGGTCAGACGCTAAGGAAGCACCTTTTCAATCTAGCTGAAGCCTGACAACGCACTACAGCCAAGCACACAACTCTTGTTATCATATTGACACAAGAAACTACGAGGAAGAAATTTCTGAGGACGCAACTTCCATGTTGTCAACTCGCCATTTTGCTGTTCAGAATGCATACAGTATCTCTTGTACAATTCGGATTTTTTGCAAACACCAGCTTTAGAGAGTTATTGTCCGGCATTCCCTCAACATACCCTGTCTATCGTATGCTTTAAGCTTTTACCACATTCCGTGTCAAGAGGTTCGTAGAAGTTCAAGAAGTTTCCAGGGAGAGGGGGCTTCAGGGGCGTTGCAGGAAGTTGTTCTAGGGGATTTAAGGGGACTTTCCAACATTTTTCGTTGACATTTCCATGGAATAGTGTTACGGGGGGTTCAGGAGCCTTCAAATTAATTAGAAATTCCAGGGGCATTCCAAGACATGTCCGAGGCATTGCTGAGAGTTTCAGGGGGTTTCAGGAAGGGGTTTGAAGGACGTTCCGAAAGCCTTCAGATGCGTTTGATAGCATTTTAGGGGCACTTCCAGGGGGTTTCAAGGGGTTTCTGTAGTTTTTTTAATGCGAAGATTTCAAGGACATTTCAATGGGATTATGGAGGACTAGGGGCGTTCCACTCAAACCCCTGAAATGCCCCTAAGACCTCATAGCATAGCATAGCATAGCATAGCATGAATACTTGCACAAATCTTGGATGGAGTTGCAAAGTTGAATTTCAATTGACATTGCTGATGTCGCTACTATCTACAATGTCATAGATTCACTCAGCTCCACACACCTGGCCAAGTCCTTGCAAGCATTTATAAATCTCTTCATCAACTTAGAAAGAGCCCAGAACTGAAGCATCTTCCAATAGATGAAAGGATGTTGAAAATAGCGAATTTTCAACTTATATGCAGTTATACTAATGTACAATTATTTATAAATAAATAAATAATATTGTAAAGATCTCACCATCTAATTGTCTTGATTAATGTTCTTCTCTGTAAAGAACAACACAATACTCAGCAAAGAACAACACAATACTGAACACTAAACACCCGCGCATCTATTGTTTTGATTTTCACTCGAGACAATAGCGAACACGATCGATTATGCTGCCATACTCACCCTTACAGGAGTGATGCATGCACAGCAAAGAACAACACAATACTCTGAAACGCCCCTAAGACCTCATGAAGCCTAAAACCCCTGGAACCGATGTGGATTATCATAGGTGTGGCGATATGACACTTGTCGGCTCACTCATTCCTACGGCCTTCTTATGCGAGTGATTTATACAAGTTTGCAATTCATAAAGGAATAAAGGAGCCGACTAGTTTTCCATCGCCGGACCTTATGGTAATCCACATCGCTCTGGGTCCAGCTCCTTGAGGCCCCTCAAAACCCCCTGAGACACCCTGAAGCGCTCCTGAGATCTCCATGTACCCCTAGAAACCCTTTGAGATTCCCTGAAACGCCCCTGAGATGCTCTGAAGTGCCCATTAGATTTCGAGTGATCCCCATTTAATCCTCTGGAACCCACCTGGGATTTTCTAAAATGTCCCTGGAACTCCGTTCAAATCCCCTGAGAACTCCTGAAGCGCTTCTGAAATTCTCTTAAACCCCTTGGGGCCCCTCTGCACGCACTTGGAACTGGAACCCCCGTGTAACGCCCCTAGAACTCCCTGGAACGCCGGTTAAAATTCATGAGACCTGGTACACAGTTAGAAAATATCACCGACTTCGGTAATGTTTTACCGAAATCTCAACCGTTAAGTTTGTTTTACAGGAAAAATTCGGTAAAGGTAGCAACTTTTACCGAAATTCGGTAGAGTTTGACAGATAAACGATAACATTTTACCGGAATTCGGTATTTTCCTACAGAATTTCGGTAAAAATCCATTACCGAACGCTCAGCGGTTGAGATTTCGGTAAAAATTACTGAACGCGATTAGCTGTGTACCCTCTTGAAACCTATGAAATGCCCCGTGACCCACTGAAACCCTCAAACACCGCAGAGAGCCTCTGAGACTCTCTCAAACACTGATGAGATCTCTAGATACTCCCTGAGATCACTTGGAACGTACCTGAGATCTTCAGGTATCCCCTTGAAACTCCCTGTTACTATAGAAAATGTCCGTGAAACCCCCTGGAACGCCCTTTCCAAATAACATTGAGAAAGACTTGAAGAGTTTCTTAAAACCATCATAAAACCAAAATGAAAGCTTAAAGGTATTTTGACGGTTCTTAAAACATCTACAAGTAAATAAAAAGAAAATCGCGTTAAGTACTGTTCCTTTGAATTCCACTAAGAATTTGCATCCTTTGACAGATACGTATTTCGACCTCAACTGTAAGGTCGTCTTCAGTGTTCGAAATACGTATCTGTCAAAGGATGCAAATTCTTAGTGGAATTCAAAGGAACAGTACTTAACGCGATTTTCTTTTTATTTACTTGTAGATGTTTTAAGACCCCCTGAAATGCTTCTGAGATTCATTTCATTTATTTAGTATTACATCAAAATCAAGATAAAACTGAATCAACAATATTTCTCCATAATACACGGTTCGTGGCTGCCGCTCTCCATCCTCGGTCGCGCCCGATGCTCGCCAAGTCACGCTCCACCTGGTCCGCCCATCGTGCTCTCTGCGCTCCACGCCTTCTTGTGCCAACCGGATATGTTGCAAACACCAGCTTTGCAGGGTTGTTGTCCGGCATTATTGCAACATACCCTGCCCACCGTATCCTTCCGGCTTTGGCCACCTTCTGGATGCTGGGTTCGCCGTAAAGTGCAGCGAGCTCGTGGTTCATTCTTCTCCGCCACACACCGTTCTCCTGCATACCGCCGAAGATCGTCCTTAGCATGCGTCGCTCGAAAACTCCGAGTGCTTGCAGGTCATCCTCGAGCATGGTCCATGTCTCGTGCTCGTAGAGGACCACTGGTCTTATTAGCGTTTTGTACATGGTGCATTTGGTGCGTGGGTGAATCTTTTTCGACCGCAGTTTCTTCTGGAGCCCGTAGTAGGCCCGACTTCCGCTGATGATGCGCCTCCGAATTTCACGGCTCACGTTGTTGTCAGCCGTCAGTAAGGATCCGAGGTAGACGAATTCCTCCACCACCTTGAAAGTATCCCCGTCTATCGTAACATTACTACCCAGACGGATCCGGTCGTTTTCGGTTCCGCCTACCAGCATTTACTTTGTTTTTGAGGTATCCACCACCAGTCCGACCTTTGCTGCTTCGCGTTTCAGGCGGGTGTACAGCTCTGCCACCGTTCCAAATGTTCTGGCAATAATGTCCATGTCGTCCGCAAAGCACACAAATTGTCCGGATTTTGTGAAAATCGTTCCCCGGCTGTTGAGCCCGGCTCGTCGCATCACACCCTCCAGAGCGATGTTGAAGAGTAGGCATGAGAGCCCATCACCTTGTCGCAGTCCCTGGCGAGATTCGAATGAACTAGATAGTTCACCCGAAACCCTTACGCAGTTTTGCACACCGTCCATCGTTGCTTTAATCAGTCTAGTCAGCTTCCCAGGAAAGCCGTTTTCATCCATGATTCTCCATAGCTCTGCGCGGTCGATACTGTCGTATGCCGCTTTGAAGTCGATGAACAGGTGATGCGTTGGGACCTGGTATTCACGGCATTTCTGGAGGATTTGCCGTACGATAAAGATCTGGTCCGTTGTCGACCGGCCGTCGATGAAGCCGGCTTGATTACTTCCCACGAACTCATTTGTTTTAGGTGACAGACGACGGAAGATGATCTGGAATAGCACTTTGTAGGCAGCATTCAAAATAGTGATCGCCCTGAAGTTCTCACATTCCTTCCACTCCTCCGGTAGCTGTTCGGTTTCCCAGATTCTGATTATCAGCCGATGCAGACAGGTGGCCAACTTTTCTGGGCCCATCTTGATGAGTTCAGCTGCGATACCATCCTTACCAGCTGCTTTGTTGGTTTTGAGCTGGTGAATAGCATCCTTAACTTCCCTCAGCGTGGGAGTTGGTTCATTTCCGTCCTCCGCTGCACTGGCGTCGTCGTTTCCTCCGTTGCCGTGGGCTCCCGTGCCTACGTTCTCCACGCCGTTCAGGTGCTGATCGAAGTGCTGCTTCCACCTTTCGATCACCTCACGTCCGTCCGTCAAGAGGCCACCGTCTTTATCCCTGCATATTTCGGCTCGCAGCACGAAGCCGTTGCGGGATGCGTTGAGCTTCTGATAAAACTTCCGTGTTTTTTGGGAACGGCACAGCAGTTCCATTTCTTCACACTCCGCTTCTTCCAGGCGGCGCTTTTTCTCCCAAAAGAGGCGGGTCTGCTATTTCCGCTTCTGTTTATAACGTTCCACGTTCTGTCGAGTCCCTTGCTGCAGCATTACCGCCCTCGCTGCATTCTTCTCCTCCAAAACCGTTCTGCACTCTTCGTCAAACCATTCGTTCCGTCGATTCCGTTCCACGTACCCGATGGTGCTCTCGGCTGCGTCGTTGATGGCTGCTTTCACTGTACTCCAGCAGTCCTCTAGAGGGGCCTCATCGAGCTCGCCCTCGTCTGGCAACGCGGCCTCGAGATTCTGCGCGTATGCTGAGGCGACATCCGGTTGCTTCAGTCGCTCTAGGTTGTACCGTGGCGGTCGCCGGTATCGTACATTGTTGATGACGGAGAGTATTGGGCGCAGTTTGACCATCACCAGATAGTGGTCGGAGTCGATGTTGGCGCCACGATAGGTCCTGACGTCGATAATGTCGGAGAAGTGCCGTCCGTCAATCAGAACGTGGTCGATTTGAGATTCCGTCTGCTGTGGTGATCTCCAGGTGTAACGATAAGGGAGGCTGTGTTTGAAAAAGGTGCTACGTATGGCCATATTTTTGGAGGCGACGAAATCAATGAGTTGTAGGCCGTTTTCGTTCGTCCGCTGGTGGGCGCTGAACTTACCAATCGTCGGTATGAATTCCTCCTCCTGGCCTACCTGAGCGTTCAAATCACCTATGATGATCTTGATGTCGTGGCTTGGGCAGCGATCGTACTCGCGTTCGAGCTGCGCGTAAAATGCGTCCTTGTCATCATCAGTACTTCCGGAGTGTGGGCTGTGCACGTTTATTATGCTGAAGTTGAAGAATTGTCCTTTGATCCTCAACCTGCACATTCTTTCGTCGATTGGCCACGAACCGATCACGCGCCTCTGCATTAGGCCGTCCCTATTTTTGCAAAAGTTGGAAATGTTAAAAGTTCAATATTGCAAAACGATCGTTTTAGCTAAAAAACCATCATGCCAAAATTTGAAGTCCCTATCTCAAGGCTAAGTGGTCCCCCACGGGGCCTAAAGTTCTCAAAAATTGTATGGGGTCAAAAAAATCATAAAATTTTTTCGATGAAAAAATATCCTATTCTACTAGAATCGGTGATTTTAGGACCCTAAAGGGCCAAAAATGTGCTCAGAATTGCGATATCTCTTTTCGTTTCTGAATTATTGACAAAAAACTACCTAAAAATGAACATTTTGACCATTTTATGAAATGCCTGAGGAAACCTGCCATATTTTGTTCGATAACTCAAAAACGAAAAGAGATATCGCAATTCTGTGCACATTTTTGGCCCTTCAGGGTCCTAAAATCACCGATTCTAGTAGAATAGGATATTTTTTTCGTCGAAAAAATTTTATGATTTTATTTGACCCCATACAATTTTTGAGAACTTTAGGCCCCGTGGGGGACCACTTAGCCTTGAGATAGGGACTTCAAATTTTGGCATGATGGTTTTTTACCTAAAACGATCGTTTTGCAATATTGAACTTTTAACATTTCCAACTTTTGCAAAAATAGGGACGGCCTACTCTGCATATCACCCATCACGATGAAAGCTGTTCCCAGCTCGCGTGTGTTGCCGCAGCTCTGGTAGATGGTATGATTACCTCTAAACGTTCGCACCATGGATCCTGTCCAACACACCTCCTGCAGCGCTACGATGCCGAACCCGCGGTCCTTCAGTAGATCGGCGAGTATGCGGGTGCTTCCAATGAAGTTGAGAGATCGACAGTTCCACGTACCGAGTTTCCAATCGCAAGTGCTTTTTGTTCGCTGGGGTCGTTGCCGTTGGTCTCGGTTTGTATTATTCTGTTACTGAATGGGTTTTACGACTGGCTCGTAGGACCTGACACCAACCCCCGACTTTCCGGATGACCATAGTGCACAGTTGAGCTTAGAGTCCTTCCCTGGCACTCGGACGTTGATCAGCCGCCCCTAACATGGGGATCAGACGCTGTTGTAAGGCGCTCCTCCTGTAGAACAGACGCTCAGGTTTGCAGAAGCGAACACCCCTTCTCTGTCAGCCTACGACCAAAGTTCCTATCGGAGTTGGTTACCTGATCTTCCCTAAGGTTGCTCGCAGTCCGGTTGGTGCCAAGCGGAGGTAGGAATTGGCGTTGCTGGACAGAGGCTAGTGATCTCAATGGGATCTGTATTGTGCAAATAACTCAGCCTTTACTGGGTCACTCATATGGCATGTGTGTAGCTTGCGTTGAACGAGGAGTAGGAAGGATTATATTACTATTACCCGGGTACCCAGCGCCCATTTAAAAAGCACGGTGTCGAAAAAAGCAAAAAGTTTGTCGGACACATAACTGTTAAGGACAGACTTATTGGAATCCTGAAATAGTTGTCTGTTGCACTTTTGAAGCGGGATTTCAAGACGTTTGCCCTTAAGTAAACGACAAAAAACTTCTATACTGAACACAAGATGTCCAAAATACACGAGATCCTGAACAGCATTGCTTACCCTACAAATATCACCACTTGTACGGGAAACGGGTGGCAACGACGTGCAACGACAATCTATCATTGGGTAATTGGAGAAATTCGCGACACCTTTCCCCGCAACGACGACGGTCGTTGTTCGTCCCGCGAGGCAAAGTGACACCGAAGAAAAGACCGCCTGCAGACACCCTCGATATGGCATAGCGTACACACACATCTTCCTAAACAAGCAAATTTCACACTCTGTGTCACCTCGTGCCAGTGCTTGGATCCCATTGTTTTCCAAACCGTAAATCAATCGGATCAGTCTCAGTATACCTACAGCAAGGGTCGAAACCTTCGTCCACGTTATTCGCCCAACAACACTGCAAATATCAGCCAACCATCATGGATGGATGTGGAGGATGGAGGCGCCGTCGTCATTGTCACCAGTCGTCGGCATGCAAATGAGCAAAGTCCATAAACTCGCAAAACCCATATCGCCTCACTCGACAAGGTATCATACTCAACAACGGTTGGTTCAAAATTGCCAATGGGATACAAATTTGCACCCCCGGTCGGTAGAGAGCTGACGAAGCCTTACCCAATGCATGGGGATACCTACCGACCTACGGAGAAAACGCGCGAAGCTGATGGTGACAATGATCTCAATCGAGGGCAGTCATCCATCCATCCATCCATCCGTCTATCGGATCGCATCGCCGCGCAGCTTGGTTCCCAGTGAAGATAATATTTGATTACGATGTTTTTGTCTTTACTCCACATCGTCGAAGCATTCGAGCGCTTTCAAACGTTAGGGGTATACGGCATGAGTTTTTTCTTTAATATTGTTGATTTGTATTTATTTTCAATCGTTAACTCCTCTAACGAGACCGACGGCAACGACCTACGCAACAAAACAGGACTTGCGATTGGAAGCTAGGGGCGGGAATATCGATCTCTCAACTTAATTGGGAGCACCCGCATACTCGCCGATCTACTGAGTGGTAGACGGGACCCTAAATCAACCACGTTGCGCAGAATCTCAAGGCAGCGTTGACAGACGTGGGTGCGGCCGATGTGAACCCTCTTGAGGACTGCTGCAGTGCAGTAACAATAAACAACGCAGCCCAGAGTACCAGGGTACGTGGAACGGAGTCGACAGTGCGAATGGTTGGACAATGAATGCAGAGAAATTTTAGGTGAGAAGAATGCAGTGCGGGCGGTAATGCTGCAGCAAGGAACCCGGTAGAACGTTGAACGATACAAACAAGAGCGGCAACAGCACACCCGCCTTGGAGCGGAGTGCGAAGAAATGGAATTGCTGTGTCGTACCCAAGAAACAAGGAAGTTCCACCAGAAGCTCAACGCTTCTTGCAAAGGCTTCGTACCCCTAGTAGAAATCTGCAGGGATACAGATTAGAGCCTCTTGAAGGAGAGACAGAAGGTGATCGAGCGGTGAAGCAGCTCTTCGATGAGCATCTGCATCGCGTGGAGAACGCAGGCACGTGAAACCAAGACAAAGACTACGTCAGTGCAGCAAAGGACAGAAACGATCCAACTCCCACGGTGAGGGAACTTAAGTACTATCAAAGCAGCTGGTAATGATAGTATCATAGCTAAACTCATCAAGATGAGCTTAGAAAAACGTTAGCGGTAGGCTGGAACCAGGTTCATGGCGGTGCAGCCTCAACAAAGACATAAGACCTGGTCACAGATCAGGATAACCATGAGCAATCGCCCAGGATATAGACCTTTCACTTTGGCCCTTACGCCCTTACCATGGATGCTTAGCACTGGAAGCAGTAATTGTTTCTGTATCCATTTGTATTTATCGCATGCCGTATACCCTTACGCCCTGCTCAGAGACCTGGTCCCGGCCTTAGAGCTCCGAGGGAACAGACATCCCCGCTTGAATGGTCGTCTTTTTTTCGCTCTGCTGTCCAAGGCGTGCGAGTGATGTTACTACTTCATGTCGCAAATATTTGCCCGCAGCAGCACAACAATCATAATCGATCCGCCGAACGAGCCCCTCTTCGATTGTGGAGCCCAACGTCGTCTCCGTCGTCGTCCACATCACCCATCGTCAAAATCGGATATCCTGGTTCATCGAGAGACGAGGCACAGATGATCGAAATCGGTGATGAGATGAGCAAACACTCGCACGCACTCACACACACGCGTATTCGGCGAGTTTGCTTATGCTCGCGAGATTTGGCGAGGCAGCTAGCTGCCGTGCCGTTGGCACTGGGTTGATTATATTTGTGAGGAAAAAGGAATTTCGATTGTTGCGATTTGAATTTGTAATCAGAGACCGGCAAAGGGGTGGTGGCTGTATCAAACGAGCTCGTTAAATTGTTTGACAGTTTAATTTACAATCGAGTGTGTGGTTGGTGAAATTTGCGTGTGCGGTTTCGGGAGTGATGACAGGCCGGAGATAATGATTGTTCATATTGGGTTTTGTCGTTAAACATTGTAAAGGAGCTTTAAAGAACTCTTCGAGTCCAAGGCTTCGGACTTGTTTACAAAGACTGAAAAAAATGTGCCCATTTTCGAAAACATATCCTGTAATTGATCACTGTTAAGTGTTGTATGACCATTCGATAAATACTTTTAATTTGAAAATTCAAGTTACACATATAAAGTTAACAAATTTTGATTTTGTATGGGAGCTTATTGTACACGGTATACATAAATTATATATCGATATTTACCTTACCGATCAGGCTAAGGCCGGGGTGGCCTCTGCTGTACATAGTAGCCGTCTCCATTCCACTCGGTCCATGGCAGTTTGTCTCCAGTTCCGTAAACCGCAGATCGTCCTCCACTTGGTCGACCCACCTAGCTCGCTGCGCTCCACGTCTTCTTGTACCGGTCGGATGACTCTCGAGAACCATTTTAGTCGGGTTGCTATCCGACATCCTGATGACGTGACCCGCCCACCGTAGCCTCCCGATTTTCGCGGTATGGACGATGGTTGGTTCTCTCAGCAGCTGATGCAGCTCGTGGTTCATTCGCCTTCTCCAAGTCCCGTCTTCCATCTGCACTCCGCCGTAGATGGTACGCAACATCTTCCGTTCGAAAACTCCAAGGGCGCGTTGGTCCTCTGCACGTAGGGTCCATGTTTCGTGCCCATAGAGGACGACCGGTCTAATCAGCGTTTTGTAGATGGTTAACTTCGTGTTACGGCGAACTTTATTCGATCGTAGAGTTTTGCGGAGTCCAAAGTAAGCACGATTTCCTGCCACAATACGCCTCTGAATTTCTCTCTGCTGGTGTCGTTGTCGGCGATCACCAGTGAGCCCAAGTACACAAATTTTTCAACCGCCTCAATTACATCACCGTCGGAAGAAATTCGGGGTGGCGGGCGCGGTGATTCATCCCTGGAGCCTTTTGCCATCATGTACTTAGTCTTCGACATATTAATGACTAATCCGATTCGCCTGGCTTCACTCTTTAGTTGGATGTACGTTTCCGCCATCGTCTCAAATTTACGATTTGTAATATCAATATCATCAGCGAAACCAAGCAGCTGAACGGACTTCATGAAAATCGTCCCACTCGTGTTTATCGCCGCCCTCCTTATTGCACCTTCTTACGCAATGTTCAACAGCAAGAATGAAAGACCATACCCTTGCCGTAACCCTCTGCGAGATTCGAAGGGACTCTCGAGTGTCCCTGATACTCGAACTACGCACATCACTCGATCCATCGTCGCCTTGATCAACCGTATCAGTTTATCCGGGAATCCGTATTCGTGCATAATCTGCCATATCTACCATGTATCATACGCCTATTTGAAATCGATGAATAAGTGATGTGTGGGCACGTTGTATTTGCGGCATTTCTGCAACACCTGGCGGATGGCGAGCATCTGGTCCGTTGTAGCGCGTTCATCCATGGATCCAGCCTGATATTGCCCCACGAACTCTCTTGCAATCGGTGATAGACGGCGGAATAAAATTTGAGAGAGTATCTTGTAGGCAGCGCTCAGTAGTGTGATCACGCGATAGTTCCCGCAATCCAACTTGTCACTCTTCTTGTAGATGGGACACACGACACCTTCCATCCATTCCTCCGGTAATACTTCCTCCTCCCAAATCTTGGTAATGACCCAGTGTAGTGCGCTAACCAGTGCTTCTCCATCGTATTTTAGAAGCTCGTTTGGTAGTTGATCTGCTCCAGCGGCTTTGTTGTTTTTCAACCGGCCAACCTCCTTCTCAATCTCTTCGAGGTCAGGGGCCGGAAGTCTTTCGTCCTGTGCACATACTCCTAGTTCTGTTACCACGCCACCTTCGGCGTTTGCAACGTCCCCATAGAGTTGCTCATCGTAAAGCTGCCACCACCTCTCGCTCGCTTGTGAGAATATTCCCGTGATTATCTCGGCACATGTCGGCTTTTGCACAAAGCCTCTGCGCGAGCGGTTATCGTAGAACTTTCGTGTGGATTTATCTATCGATCTGAATCTCCAAATCTACCTACTTTCAAGCGACGGTTGCTGATTTGCTGCGTATGTATTTTGTGCGACAATTT
Source organism: Aedes albopictus (assembly GCF_035046485.1). NCBI lineage: Eukaryota > Metazoa > Arthropoda > Insecta > Diptera > Culicidae > Aedes > Aedes albopictus. Next base: position 57,008,093 of record NC_085138.1, on the reverse strand, counting down.
TTCGACTAATCTGATGTGCAGCTAAAACGATGTGATATCATTATTTTTTTCTATGTGATGACACATGTTCCCAGATAGAGCATGCCTGACCGTCAGGTGAGGAGCTGTCTGTCGGTACCCGCACAACCAGGCGAATACTTACCCCGAAGGGCAACAGTAATGCCGGCAAGTCCAACCCCAGTCAGGTTCCCGGAAAGCTGGGAAGGGTGGGCCTGAAAAAGCCTGTCCGTCCCGGAAGGATGGGAACAAAGGGTTGCGACCGTTAATAGGCCCTCAGCAACCGCAGAGTAGGGTGAACCAAGAGGAGGACCCTCCTACGACGAAGGTCGAGCGTAAGAAGAAGAAAAAGACGAAGCCGCAGGTAAAAGAAGCTAGAGACGCCACACTAAGGCGTAAAAGAGTAGGGGTACGGCCAGAGTGGACGCGTGACGCGACGCGACGCGGTTTTCCCATACGATTTGGCAGCTCCTTATTATTGATTGTTATTCATTTGCGTGCAAATTTCCGCATCATGAAGTCCGAGTGGTTGAAAGCGATGCGAAACGACTCCGAGTTCGTGGATTTGGGAGCCAACGTGCGCAATATCAGGCGTACTCGTACGAGCGAGATTATCCTGGAGCTGAAGCGCGATAAGGAGCGTAAGGGCGCCGTCTACAAAAGTTTGGCGGAAGAGCACCTTGGCAAAGGGGTAGAGGTGGGAGCTCTCACACAAGCGGCGACTCTGAAGCTAAAAAACCTGGACGAGGTCACCGAAGTGCAAAAGCTCGTCACGGCACTGCTGCAATAGTGCGAGGTAAGGACCGGCAAGGACACAGATAGCTTTGGTTCAGCTACCTTCGGAGGACGTAAAAAAGTCCGTTAAAGTAGGGAGGATTAAGTTAGGCTAATGCGATCGGCTGACGTTCCACGAGCCACCGGAGGTTTGTTTCGGGTATCTGGAACCAGGACACATGTCATGAGACTGCAAAGGCCCTGATAGGAGCAAACTGTGTAGGAGATGCGACGCCGATGGCTATAAGGCACAAGGCAGCACGAGTCCACCCATTTGTCTGATCTGTACCGGGAAATCCGTGAACGACATTCATCCAACGGGTGGTTCAAGGTGCCCGCCTTCAAGAAAGCCGCAGTAAACAAATCACAGTGCAGGTAACGCAGCTGAACTGTGACGCGGCTCAGCAACTGCTTTTTCAGGCGGTTTCTGAGTGGAGAACGGATAACACCATCATAGCGGACCCATACAGAGTATACCCGCCGGCAACGGCTATTGGGTCGCGGATGGGTCCATAAAAAGGGCGGTGATGTGGACAACGGGTAAATACTCCTTCGAGGAGTTGGTGTCTACTACTTATAAGTCGCCAAAGTAAACGGGGTCTTCTGTAGTTATGCGCCTCAGCGGTTGTCGATCGATCAATCCACACAGATACTGAACTGTATGACGACGGTGCTGGCAGGGCCAAGACCGGTGGTAATAGCGGGTGCCGTTTCACGAACCAGCGGTGTCGGATCCAGCTAGACACACTGGCCATACTAGATGTCGACTGGGCTAATGTCGGTACCAAGAGGACCTTTAGTCGGGACGGTGCGAAGTCGATTAATGACGTTACTTTTTGTAGTCGTGGCCTAACAAGTAGTTCGAATTAGAGAGTAGACGACAGCTGAGGAATTCCACGGAGTCATGTCAGTCGATCCTGAGCGACCATTTCAAAAATATCTGAAACTTTTCACAGTTTTTCTATTTCATCTAAATCGCCATTTTTCGATATTAAACCTTCATATTCACTCACGACTAACTTTTCAAAAAGGTGTATGCGAAAATAGTTTAAAAATATTCTAAAAGCTGTACAGCAAAAACGGATTTTTCGATTGTTATGAATTTTTCAGCAAAGTTAGATAACTAAATGATGATTCCTTAGAAAATATACACTGTGAAAAATTTCTTTTTTTACTTTAAAAAAATATGATCTTTGCCACAAAAACTCAAATATCTCAAAACCCTATCCTTTTACCAACGTCAATATTTTAGGGGAAATGGCCCATTATATCAGCTATCTACCATAAAATTTTGGTGCTGGTAAACTGATAAACAAAAAAGTTATGACATTTCAAACATTTCACAATGTTTACGTTTAGTTATAAAAAAAAAAAATTCTGTGTGAATTATTTCGAGAATTATATTTTGATGCTGATTTTATTGTAAAGGCTACCGCCTGAATTAAACAAGTTGTTTTCATGTTATTTTTGTTTTATTATTCATAATTGCTATAGTATCTATTTGAAACTTAGACGCGATCAAGTGTTGTGATCAAAAATATTGAAAGAGTCATACTTTTTATTGTACGTGACTGGTGAAAAAATCCCTTGATAGTGTTGAAATGCTGTTGATTATAAGAAAAATGGAATTAAACTTATTTTTAAGACAAAAGCTGTATAATACAAGTTTTTTATACGCGTATACGTCTAGTTTATCTGCAAAAAAATACCTCTTAGAGAACAGACTTTATGATCGGAAGAATGCGAGTAACTTCAACAACAACAAATGCATGAGAGGTACATACCACAGACAAACAGACGAAACGCCTAGAAAATATTTTTTAACCATTTTCACATACACCCTTTTGAAAAGTTAGTCGTGATTCAAAATAAAAATTTGATATCGAAAAATGGCGATTTAGATGGAACTGAAAAACTGAGCAAAGTTTCAGTTCAATAGAAAATCATGAATTAAAAAATTTCCTTAATTTTGATGCTGTTGCTTGGAATCGCTCAGCTACACTCACAGCGACCACCTGGCGGTTCCCTGTAGTATCGACTACAACAACAGCAGACAGCGAATAGAAGAAGAGGTAGCTAGGCCAAGGCCGAAGGGGTATTTAGGGAGGCGCTCCGCCGTGAGCGAAACTTACTTGGTTTAGACGGTGACAAGCTGGTAGCGGTGCTCTCACGTGAGTGCGATGCGACCATGCCTAGGCGAGTTCACCCAAGAAATGAGAGGACACCGGCTTACTGCGCCTGCCTACGGGCTAGGCGGCGGATGTAGGGGGAACGATCTGAGAAAGAACGAAACGAACGGTGGGTGATTTTCGCCGCTGCAAAAGCCCATCTAAAGCCCGAGATAAGGGCGAGCAAAAATACCTGCTTTGAGGAACTCTGTCAGAATGATAATGCGAATCTGTGAGATTATGCCTACAATATCGTAATGGCCAAGACGTGAGGTGTAATGGGTCTTACAGAGCAATCTCCAGAGATATTGGAGAGGATCATCGAGAGCCTTTTTCCGCGTCATGGCCCTAGTCCTTGGCCTTTTTTCGTAGGACAGTCGAGGACTGAGGCTGGCGATGAGGAGAGGGTCACCGATGTGGACCTTGCGGGGAATGTCCCATAGCGTAGTGTTGGATCTCACATCGTACTCGGCGTCGTCGTTGGCTGCTTCACACGCTATCAGCGCTGTGCGCATACACAACAGCCCATTGACTATTGTAAATTGTGTTCCTTTCATTGCCTTGCAGTAAATGCCCAGAGCAGCGGTAGGCATGGTTAAGCATGCTACCGTGCGCTCTTGTATGCATGTATTGCTTCTCCTATAAAAGGGAAGCTCTGAATGTATGGTAGTGTTGCTGTCGTGACGTCAATCTACTGGGTTGGATCTGAGCCCGCGGTTGGAAAGGGGTCCCTGATAAGGGCCGAGGCAGGTGGAGGCCCCACTGTCAGCAACTACTTCTGATACTAGCTGATAGGGCCTTAACCTTCAGCAGGTCAAATCGCGTTGCACGTAAGTATCAGTTCTTGGTACTTGCAGAACAGTTGTGCAGGCGTGGTGGTTGACAATGCCCGCACTCCAAAATCAAAGGGAGTGAGTAGAGAGGATCACTCGAGAAACTGGCTAAGCGCCAGCATGCTACCTTGGTGGACTCCCCAAAACGAGTCATCGGTGTTCGTTGCATGGGGATCGACTGTGATTGTGGTTATGTTACGGGTATTTTCGGCTTTCAGTCTTCGCGTAATCATAAACGGATTTATTCTCTACACCTGACGTTTCGGCTACATGTATTGAGCCTTTTTCGAAGGATCTACAAATGGACAATTTAGTACAACATTTAACAACCTAGTTTACAAAATCTTACAGATAATCACTCCGTTCAATCGTGAGTTATAATATGTTGAACATAGTCGCACGTCATCCATTCACTATAACGAGATACAAGATTATATTCGGAAACCAGTTTGTGGAGGAGGTATATCGTCGCTCACGTGGTTGAGTTCGATCGTTGGCGCAATTTTTAAATCTACCGGTTCACTTATATTGGGTTTTGTTTTACCTCCTACACTTGTCGGTCACTTTCGCGCCAATTTCGGATTCTGTCTGTGTCTCGTTATGGTGATGGCTGCTATTGTGCGCCTATTCCACTGTTCGTCTGTGTGTAGTGTGTTGTATCGTTTTAACTGTGTGTAATACCCCGGCGTACGTGCCGCTTAGGTTATCGGTGTCGGTTCGCTTGTTGACAGTGTGTTGTGTGTTAAGGATGTGACATGACTCTAATATAGCTAGATTCTGTTTTTTTGTGGCTTGAATCCAATACTTCTACCCTGTCTAATAGAAATTGGTGGTTGTTGGTGATGCAGTGATCTAGCAGCGCTGTTTTCTCCCTCAGTCTCATGATCTCCTGGTCGGTCTCATCCTTTCCTGCTTCTCGTAGTTCTGTTAATTTGTTGATTGTCGATCGGTGGCCGGACACGCGATCTTTTAGTCGGCATGATGTCATACCTACATAGCTTGATCCACAGTCTGCACATGGTATTTTGTAGATGACGTTCGATCGTTGATTTTCTTCCAGCTTGTCCTTCACTCCTGGTATGATCGATCTCACAGTTTTCCGTTGTTGTGGACATGTAACCACTTCCGGGTAGTCGGATCGAAGTGTCCGTTGTATCTTGTGGGTGAGAGAACCTATGTTGACAATTGAACGGAGTGATTATCTGTAAGATTTTGTAAACTAGGTTGTTAAATGTTGTACTAAATTGTCCATTTGTAGATCCTTCGAAAAAGGCTCAATACATGTAGCCGAAACGTCAGGTGTAGAGCATAAATCCGTTTATGATTACGCGAAGACTGAAAGCCGAAAATACCCGTAACAGGTGTTCGTTGCTGCAGATTACGCAGCTAACCTTGAGGGTGCGATATGTACTAGACCCTCTCTGATGCAATATCTTCTTGGTGGTTCCAGAGAGACAAAGGGTTTGGCGACCATGGGAATGTGTTTAGTGGGTCGAGCAGAGATTAGTCCTGGCCTTTACTTTTGTTGTAGAAGACGGTCTGAAACTCTACCTGGAGAGGTGTCTGTTGAGCAGATTTTCCCACATGGTTTAGAAAAAAAATACTTTGGTGGGATGGGCTGGGCACATAGTGTGAATGTGAGATGAAAAAAAAAAACACAGTTCAAACGTATTTCAACAGAAAACCAAGTGGAAGAAGGTCTGGAAACTCTCCATAAGTTTATCTATAGCTCTATGTTACCACAATAAATTAATGAAAGTGCAACACCAAACTGAGCTTTTGATACTCATTGTGAAACCTGCCATCAAAGTTTATGCTTTTTAACAATAAATTAATTCTATTTCCGAGCTCCGCCCCCGCCGGGCTTCATCAATGGGATTGCATCATTGATCTGTGTTTCCATTTTTTTTTTCGCGAACCATTAGTAAGCCGGACGGCGCGGCGCAACGACTGCGACAGTAGTGGACAACTATATTGGCAATGTGAAGTGCACTGAGATGGCCGAGGAGCGATACCGTTCCGGGTAAATGGCAATTAAAAGTGACGTTTGATGTTGTAATCCTATTGTGTCGATGATTTGTCGTGGTCCTTCGGGTCGTCAGTCGCGCCACCGACCGGCCGACCGCCGCCCGTCGTTGATTTAGTTGCCCTGGGAGCTTTGGTTTGTGGGATTTTTGATGCGATTGTGGAGTGCAGCAGCAACAGCCCGATGAGAACGTTGCAGATTATGATGGATAAAACGCCAGATTTGGATGGGTGCTTTTGCTTTGATGTGAGCTGATCATGGGAAGGGGTTGGTAAACGCACAATATTCATAATTAGCGATAAATGGTTTAGCGCCTAAATAGTTTAATCAATCGGCTCGTTAATTATTTAGGCGCCAATTAACGCTGAATGTTGTGGTTTGACGCCAAAGGGAAATCTGGGATTTGTAATTATGTTGTACATTATTGTATCTGCCCATCGTTTCAATGACTGGCAATGTAAAAGTCAGAATAAGAAAGAAGCATCACCACCATGTACCAGAAAAAAAATATTAGAAAAAAGCATCACCATAGCTGAAAGCCTTCACCAGAATTATACAAACCATATTAATCAACTTTTTTATGCTTTTTAGTTGTCTCTACTGCGTTATTCATCCATACTAAACGATGGAAGTTGTGAGTGTGCTATCACAAAACTGCACCAACCGGTAAATAATTTTACAATGCCATCGTCTTCTATCAACCCGCTGCGCTGCTGCGCTGGGCTGTCCACTTCGCATGTAAACCTCATCTCCTTAAAGCGGAAACTTTTTTCAATTAAAACTTCGCCATGAATTTCGCGGTCCGCAATTTGGCCACTCTGAAGTGCCACCAAGAGGACAGACAGTTGCAGCGTACCACCACCGTTGTTGGTAGCATATCGTGACGAGTACTGACGCTGACTGGCTGCTGGCGGGATGGTCACCAATCCCATGAAGCTTCGGCTAATCTAATTTATATTAATGGTCGTACATTTGCATTTCATTTCAAATGGCCTTTCCGCGAATTTCAACAACCGAGTTGCGGCGCATTGTTATTTTCCAAGGCGGCCTCCATCGCCGAAATCTGATGCATGGAACGACTATGGCCACTTGGCTCCAGGTGAGACCAGGATTGGTAACGACAACGAGAAACACCATCATTGGCAGTTTGGCAGAACGTGACATAAAACTTTTGTCATTTGTGACGTGGTCAAACATACTGGTCTTTTTTAGGTATGTTTAATGGTTTTCTAACAAATGTAAGGGATATCAGGTATCGGATGGCTGGGTCGGGAGGCACTGCTCTTTCTCTTTCTTGGCATAACGTTCCAACCAAGACAGAGCTTACTTATCATATTAGTGTTTTATGAGTACTTCCACAGATATTAACTGAGAGCTTCCTCAGCCAACGACCATTTTGCATGTGTATTAGAGTGGGTCAACGAAGTCGATTTTTCGGAACAAAGCTTTTTCCATTCATTTTAGCGTCCAAAGCAACTGTGCAAAATTTGGGAGCGATTGATTGCTTCCCCGTATTTCGCATTGCGATTGAAATTTGTATAGAGTTTAGTATGGGAAAACGTGTTTTTTGCATTTTTCTAATTAATTGTAATTTTTTGTCTAAACGGGGTCAGTCGGTTCCCACGGTAGGGCGATGGAAGTGCGAGTGAAAAATCCGGGTTCAGAATCGCGCTACAATATTCGTTGGTCAGTCGGTTTTCTCGATAGGGCGATGGAAGTGCGAGTTAAAAATCCGGGTTCAGAATCGCGTTACAATATTCGTTGGTCAGTCGGTTTCCACGGTAGGGCGATGGAAACGCGAGCACGAAATCCGGGATCAGTGGTCATCGTGATCAAATAAATCATAATCGTGATGAAGACCGCGACGTGTATTTCCATATAACTAGTGGATCATATCACCTAACAGAGGTGGCTCCTAGATCCACACCTTACCCTACCCTACTAACCACCATTCCTTCCCGTGACAACTGTGGGGATGCTGTGGATTCCACGGTTTCTAGTAGCAACGGTTGTCGAACTAACATTCCTTCCCTTTCCTGATGACCGTAAGGACGTGACCAGCGCCGTTATTGACTTTAAATAGCTGAACTCTCGAATTGTGCACATTGAGAATGGTTAGCTAGTCCCAAGCTTTCACATTCATTGGCTCTCTGTGCAACTTCGATTGTTCTGGTCAATCACGGAGTAGCAACTACGATGTGTACGGTTATCTTTGCTTTGCTGCTTTTACTTGCTTAATTGTAATTTTTTGTCTAAACGATCAAACTAATGACGTTAAAGTATAACCAAGGATATGCCAAAGACCGCAAAGTGATCAAACACTTGTGAAAAAAGTTATAATTCGGGGAATTTTAACGGATGGGGAATAATTTCCGCGAGACGGTTTAGGTTTACAATTTCAACTGAACTGGTATGTATTTCAAAGGCTTCTTTTATACAAGGTGCATTTCATATCGAAAACAATTAGCTGATACATTTCAATAGAGGCGTGTTATCGTATTGAGGTAGAGAGATAGAAATTTTGGAGATTCAATAGAGAAATAGTTGGGCTTCATGTTTGGCGCGAACTACGAAGGCGACATCCTCAAATTCCGCTACAACACTTACGTTACGTAGTTCTTAAACATTGTTGACCCACCACACAGTGGGAAAAATTAGTTATAAAACGCGAATAAATTCAATATCTCTGCTCGGAGTGGATGGATTTGAATGAATTTTTGACACAAACTGCAAAAATCTCTGCAGTTTCTGATAAGGAGGGTGTCTCATTCGCCGCACGATGCTGGAAATCAGTGACTAGAGCTCGTTTTACCCCGCTCTCTCTCACGCACACCTTTTTGAGAAAATCCTCATCTACTCCCGACAGGCGTGCAAAATAAATGACTTATTTAACTCGTATTTGTATAAAAACTTCCATAGTATCCGCAATTTGACATAAGGTTGGTCCTGCTCTTATTAATTGCGTTCCACTCCGGACGGAGATGCATGTGAAATTTTAAAGAAATAGGGGGCATCGGGGTTATTTGAAGATATTTTAATTTTTGAGGCCTTTCGGTGAGCCAAACTAGCTCCATTCGATACAACAGAAGTTTTTACACAAGCACGAATTATATAAATAATTTATTTTAAATTCCAGAATTTTTCGAAAAAGGCGAAAAAGAGAGAGAGAGTGGGGTAAAATGGGTCCGATACACTGATTTCCAGCATCGTGCGGCGAATGACACCCTTCTTATCTGAAACTGTAGAGATTTTTGCAGTTTGTGTCAAAAATTCATTGAAATCCATCCACTCCGAGCAGAGCTATTGAATTTATTCGAGTTTTACACCTATTTTTTCCCATTGTGCACCATTGGGTCGCGACCCAAAGTTTGAGAAACACTGTGTAAAGGAATAACATCAATAATAAAATCTCAACTTTCGGCCTAAGTTACCAGGCGAATAACTTTTTTCACAAGCGTCAGATCACTTTGCGGACTTCGGCAAAGTTTTTCGGCATATCCTAGGCTATACTTTAACGTCATTAGTTACATGATATTAGACAAAAGAATTCAACGAGTAAAATGCAAAAAAGTACGTTTTCTCATACTAACTTCCACACGAATTTCAATCGCAAAGCGGAATGCGGAGACGCAACCAATCGCTCCCAAATTTTGCACAGTTGTTTTGGATGCTAATATAGATTGAAAAAGCTTTGTTTCGGGTTGATACGATCAAATTTAAGGTACAGGGGATAGACAAAATGATCGGAACAGGCAAAATTTTCCCTTCTCAAAAAAATTTCAAATAGCTGTTACTTTTCGAAAAGTGCATCGAATATTCTCAAATTTTTGCTGTAAGTTGATCAACTATTTTTGTATCAGTGGACAAAATTTGGAAAAGATCGGGCCATACTGCACGAAGTTATAGACATTTTGGAAAAAGCTAGAATTATCCGATAGCCAACTTTGAGCTGTTATATCTCCGGGTTCAATGAACCGAATGCAATGAAATTTTGACCATTTATGACTTATATAATGAGCTTTGAAAAACTTTTAACATAACTTAAAATTCTTAACACGGAAGAAAATTATAACGATTAGATTATTCTTCTAATAAAACCCCAAATTTTTTTAAATTTCAACATCGTTTCAAAATTCAAGATGTTAATTATAGTTCATTTGAATTCCCTCTTATTGTCTGAAGTACAGATATGTTTTAAAGGAAAGTAACAACATAGGCGGCAATTCATTGAAAAAGTAATGGGATACATATTAAAAATAGACCAATTTACTGAAAAATCATAAAATTAATTAAATTGCTATAACTTTTTCTCTTGTTAATAATTTCAAGTTGTTTCGAACGTTTTTCAAAGCTCAATATATAAGTCATAAATGGACACAATTTCATTGCATTCGGTTCATTGAATCCGGAGATATAACAGCTCAAAGTTGGCTATCGAATAATTCTACCTTTTTCTAAAATGCCTATAACTTCGTGCAGTATAACCCAATCTTTCTCAAGTTTTGTCCACTGATACACAACTAGTTGATCAACTTATAGTCAAAATTTGAGAATATTTGAGGCACTTTTCGAAAAGTTACAGCTAATTGGACATTTTTTGAAAAATGAAAATTTTGCCTATCCCGATCATTTTGTCTATCCCCTGTATCTACATACAACGTTGACCCACTCTAATGGGTACACCGTGTGGCAGGGTTGACGGACAAAACGTCGAAAACGAGTAATCTGAGCAAATCAAATCAACCACTTCTGCATCAGCCGGAAATGGAGATGGGGCCTTCTTGATGCGCGAAACAAATGTATCGAGGACATTGCGTCCGACCATCATCGCCTAATCGGGAAGATATGGCTGCACATTGCAAGGATCCAATGACAGTAGTAGAAAATCAGGCAATGGTTCAACAAAGGCCGACTGGAAGACAATTCGTCGAGGAGCTGGAGAACCGTGCTGTGGATATCCCGGAAGGTGGAAGCGTAGAAGATCAACTGAGCACCATCTAAAACGCCTTCATCGCCACCGGCGAGAATTATTTGAGTGAGTTACGCACCCGGAGAAAGCAGTGGATCAGAGATGACGCCTGGAGGAAAATAGAGGAGCGAAGGAAGCCACGATAGAGCGAGCGAAAACACGAGGAGCCAAATCCGTAACCCGTCAGCGCTATTCTGCTTTCGAGAAGGAAGAGCGTTCATGTAGGCGGGACATAAGAGCGTTGGTGGACTCCCCAGTCGACGAAGGCGAGACAGACGCAAATACCGGTGACATTCGTCTCCTCTACAATGCCTTACGTCGCCTAAGTGGGTCTTAGATTAATGGCCGTGAAAGACACGTTCTTTTTCTTTTTTATGGCTCTACGTCCCCACTGGGACTTGGCCTGCCTCGCTTCAACTTAGTGTTCTTTGAGCATTTCCACAGTTATTAATTGAAGGGCTTCCTTTGCCTGTGAAAGACACGTCTGGGCAGCTATTGATCGACCCGGTTGACCAGCTGAAACGCTCACAGTGGGAAAACATGATTCGGGTTCAAAAAATGATTCGGGTAACACTACTAAATTCATTTTCTCAGCTGGGTAACGGGTTTTGCCAACGTCTGAGTTCATTCTCGCTTGGAAAAAAAGTATGCTGAGTTGAATGGTGGCGGTCTCGTTGACCGGAGGCCTCACCCTGTCTAGCTAGAGGGCCGAAATCAACCCGAGTTTCTTACGGAAGCAAAACCATTGTCATCAAGGAATACTTTCGCAGCAGATACTTATTTTGAAGCCGCAAATCAGAAGTCAATCGCTTTCCGGATAATATCAGTTGCATATTATGGTTCCAGAACAATCCGGAACATCCGTATAAGTGGGTATACAGGTCGGACTAGATTATCCGGAGTATTGATTTTTATTTCACTCCGGATAATCGAATTCTCCGGATAATCGAATCACGAAAAAAATATTAAATTTTAATTTAGAAACGTATGGAAAAGTATATGTTTTTGTTATTTTATGTGCATGAAGCAATGACGTAGTCAGAAATTTGAATTAGGCGGCGTCCATAAAGTACGTAACAGTTTTTATATTTGTCTTATTTCCTTATAGTCATACTGCTTTAATGACACCCCTGAAGTTTTTGTATGGGTCAGCACACTATGTTGAATTCCCTCTCTCGTCGTAAAGCGTGACGTAAGTTATAGGCGTTCCTTTAAAATTCTGTACACAGTGGGACCTTGATTGTAGTTTAGGCTGACAAAATCGGCATAGATTTTTTTTTTAAATTTTTGGAAGCTTCTGATTCTATCAAACGAAACAATACAGTTAAAGGGGGATGGTGAAGGGGTGTGGTTTATGTTAATGTCAATGTTTTGTCAATTTTGATGAACGAGAAAAAAAATGTAATGAATAGTACTGTAGTATTAGAAATGTACTTTTGCTATTTATAGCGAAACAATTTTATCTTTTAATTTTTGTTGGCATGATATGCCTACTGCAAACACAGTCTTCACGGAGCTTATAGTAATTGGCTTCTTTAAAGATGTTGAGATTATTCGATATTCTGAATCTGCACGTCAAACAGAGCCGAAATTCAAATTTTCATGAATGTTGGTGCCCGAGAACCTATTCAAAAATCTATTTGAAGTTTGTATGGGAGCGATTTGTCGAATCATTCCTCGTCGCAGTTTGTACTGGGCGAATCTGTCAAACAATTGCCCAGCTGTCAAAAGGTGATTTAAAAAAAAATACAGTTATGATTTTAGGTACCAAAATAAAGTTCTAAACACTCTGAAAAAAAAGTGGCTCAGAAAATGGTGCTCTCACAAATAACATTAGATCAACGAGTGCATCCGTTTTCGTTGCCTTTCCGGGTTATATTACAAAGTATTCTAACCCAGAAAGAGCTTCTACGCTAAGTCTATGATACACGTGATACTGAGAGCGGTGATGTCAATACTGCAAAAACACGTCTAATACAAAAAACGATTACAATCTCGTTAAAGGAATCCTTGTGGAAATCTTTAAAGGAATTCCTTGATTTGCCCCTAGAAAAAGCACCGGAGGAAACCTTAGAGAAGTTTAAAAGAAGTTTCTGAATCACTACGAAATTACTGAAATTCAAAGAAGATTTCTGTAAAAAATTCTTGAAACATCCCCAGAGGAATCCATGGAAAATATCCTGAAGGTCTATACCCGAGCAGGAACGAATAAGATATCATACCAAGACAAGGTTTTGAGTCATCGACAAAAATACCTCAACGAGTTATTGGTTTGGTATTGAGGACTGCTTGAGGTATTATTGAATTATCGAACACGTACCGTTTAAGTTTTGCATGCCTCAGTTTATTATTCTACACCTATTCTCTCCTGCTCGGGTATCTGGGAGTTCCTGGAGAAATTCCTAAAAATATCCTGAGGAATATCTGGAAGAAACTCTGAAGAAATCTAAGCACAAGTTTCTACAGAAATTCAAGGAAAAGGAGCTCCTGGAATAATCCTTGGAGAAATTCCAGCAGTACTTTTGGGACTACCTCCCTAAAGGACTTCGTATGCTTCACGAACAGAAAATTCTGGAGGAATCTTTAGAAAAACCATGGAGAAATCTTTCCAAGAATCGCAAGAATAATTCTTAGGAAATTTATAGAGGAAACACTTGTGGCATTGTAGGTAAAAGAAGGTAAGGAAGAATCTGCAGCATTACTGAAGGGACGGACTGAAAGATTCCATAAGGAATTCTTGGAGGAATATCAATTGATACCAAGAGGAATTCATCTTATTTGAATGATTTCAAGTGCTGGAAGCCTGTACCGGGAGTTCATCATTGAAAAAAATCTCTGGAGGATTTTTCCTTGAAAATTGTAGAGGAATCCCAACAGTAATATCCGAAGGAATCTTTACCAGCATTGTTTGGAAAATTCCTAGATTGGCGTTTGTTTTCAAAGAATTCCGTAAATTATATTTTGAAAACAGTCACAAATTTAGCATTTTTTTCGCTGAAACGAAATTTTAAGTTGTTTGGCCCTTATCAAATATAACGGGAGATTTGTTTGTTACGTAATTTGTATATGATTCCAAAATATATCAACTGATATTAAGATTGATTGTTAAATGGTATGCCGAATGTAAAACACTTTTTTTTTTGTTAAAAAAAGCTTACACAATCGGATCAGAAAATCGACAATATCTGGAGAAAACGCAATCAAGGCCTCCCAAAATCAGGTCAGCACAGTATTATAATATTAAACGATTTCGAATTTCTGCATTAAAATAAAAAAAATCTCAATAAAAAAATACTCCGGATAATCGAGTCTAAAATTCCGGATAATCGAACCCCGGATAATCGAGTCTCCGGATAATCGAGTCTCCGGATAATCGAGTCCGACCTGTACTGAAGACTTGCTCTTATACACATTTACATTACATTCACACCTATTGACCTATGAATTGACGTAGGAAAAGTAAATTTGCAAGGATCTATTTAAGGGATTGAAGTCATATCAGATAACCCTGGCCAGTTAAAAGGTAGGATCTGGTCAGCTCTAATTCCGAATTCCTCCAAATATCTATGCTACGAACATCTAAATTATGCTACAGTTTAACAATTTATACCTTACTAGCTGTCCCGGCAAACTTTGTCTTGCCGTCTTGTGGTGGTTTGACAACTGTTGAGCTCAAAATAGCACCGCACTCTAGATTGGTTTCAATTCGATCGTGCTGATTTCCTTCCCAGGTCATAAAAAAACAGCATTTTGTCTATTTTCTTACATTTTTAGTTCTTTTTCCTAACTTTTTTTTACATATAAACACAGCCACTATGAATACGAATCTAACCATGCAAGATTCATTCTGATCGGTTCAGCCGTTCGTGACTTTTGTTGCCTCAAAGGGAAGTCAAACTCATTTTTATATATATAGATTCACAATCAAGATCATTCAGGTTGACCAAAACTATATTGGTGACCACTAAACGGCAATCCGGAATGCTTCCCGAATCCCTCAGGGATGCTTCCAGAATTCTTCTAGGTAGGGTCAAGAATCCTTCTGGGCTACTTCCAAAATCCTTCTGAGATGCTTCCGAATTCCTTATAGGATGCTTCCAGAATGCTTCTGATTTCTGGGATGCTTCCAGATTTATCCAGCTTTTTACGCTATGACGAGGGGTGATTCAATTTTGACAATTTTTGCCGACAGCTCTTGCAGCATCACAGTTCATCAGAGTAGCCGACATTTTCAGTTCAACTCTGGCGAAATTTCAAAAGTTTTCACTTTAGTTATTTTCAAGTTCTTCTTTATGAATATATAAGCTTTTTCTATAATTTTAGGTAATTGCTGCCGACCATTTGTAATACAACAATAAACGGAATAAGACATGAAGGAAGAAATTCACGATTTGATGACCTAAACCCGCTCTACATAAAAAATCCCTTGAATTCTTACGCTCACCCCGCTAACGGTTGCACCTAGTAAATCCTTGACCGTTTTTTTTTTTACTTCTTTGTGTTACTCACTCTCCCAAGCCACGTCCCATGCAAAACCTAGTTCGTAAGAATCCTACAGATCTAAATGCTGGAACATAGAATTAAAGTGAATAAAAAGTCCTATGTTTGGAGATATTCAGCTGAGAAAGTGGCAATTCTCAGTCATAGCCATAACGTCAAGGCGACGCATTCCCGCAACTAATTTGTTGCTCATTGATCATTTTAACTTATCTGTACTAAATTCTTTTCTCTGGGAAGCTCAGAAATTGAAACAGTGAGAAGTGAGATTAGTGAGAAGCCCTTTGAAATTGAGTTCCGTGATTCTCTCTACACCCTTAAACGAAAGTACACAGCGAATGAGTAACTTGCGAAAAGACAAAGGATTTTTCACTCATATTTGCGTACGACTGGATCAGCACAAAAAATGTGCTGATCCGGTGTTACACAAATTTGCGTAAAATTTCACACAAGTTTGCATGAAATTTTTTGTCTTTTCGATCGCTGCGTGAAAGTTATTCCTCGCTCTGTGTACATCGATCTTTCCGTGTATGATCATGGAAATCGAGGTGCTAGTATGACGGGCAAACTACGGCGCATACAATTTTTGAAGAAATAAACATTTTCTTGTAAGTAATCAATGGAAGAATTTGATTCTTCTTGAATTATGTATAGGCCGGATGCAGAACCACCACCAAACCCCACCCCAAAAAAGTTAATTGGTTTATGATTAGGATGTTTATAAGTACATGATTTATTTATGTACTCATTTTGGTGACACCAAAACTTAACGCCTTGTGGGTTGTTCTAATGTCGGTGGAAACCTAAATATTCGGATTTAATTCTGGTAGATATAAATTGCGCAGAGAGAGCAAAACAATAATTTTTGGGGCCCAAGAGGTTTACTGAACTGTGTCCTTCAATCCGAATTTGATTGTATGTAGGCGAGTTCCTTCAAAACAGGTAATGTTAATATCCCGAATGCCACGGGTTAGGTGCTGATTTATAATGTTGTGCTCCTCTCCAACGATTTCTCTATTAACAACGATCTCGAACCTAAAATGAAGGAAATTATAAATCATAACGAATTTTCCTACTCAAACAGCTTTGAAAACATCAAAAGTGAAAAATTTTGACAATGGTGGAGCAGTGAACTGAAATTTTCGGCTGCTGTGATGCTGCAAGGGCTGTCGGAAAGATCTGTCAAAAGTGGATCACCCCTCATTACAGCGTAAAAAGCTGGATTGTAGGACGCTTCCACAATCTTTCTGGGATTCTTCCAGAATCCTTCAGGGATGTTTCCTGAATTCTTCTGAGATGCTTTCTGAATTCTGCGAGGATGTTTCTAAAATCCTTCTGGGATACTTCCATAATATTTCTACGATGCTTCCATTTTTTTAAGATGTCTCCCGAGTTCTTCAGGGATACTTTCAGATTCTGTCTATGTTGTTTCTAGATCTAGAGGTTTCTGGAATTATCTCAGATTTCTTCTGAGTTGCTTCCAGATATATTCTAGGTTGCTTCTGGAATTTTTTAGGATGCTTCCAGTTTTTTAAGGATGGAATCTGAGTTCTTCGGGGATGCTTCCAGATTTCTTTCGGGATGCTTCTAGATGCCTTATAGGATGTTTGCAGATTCGTTTTAAGATGCTTCCAGAATCTTCCTGAAATGCTTCTAGAACACTTCGGGGTTACTTTCAGAATACCTGGTTGCTTCAACAATCCCGGGATGCTTCCAGATTCCTCATGGGATGTCTAAAGATTTCTTATAAGATGCTTCCAGTTTTTTTTTTTGGGATACTTCTTTAGTCTTTCAGGTATGCTGCCAGAATCCTACTATGACAGAATCTCAGGGATACTTTAGGAATCCTTCAGGGATACTTCAAGAAACATTCTGGGATGCTTCCAAATTCCTGCGGAGCTGCTTCCAGGATTTTTCCAGGACTCCTTTATAAATGTTTCAAGAATTGTTCTGGGTTGCTTCCGGAATCTGTCTGGGATGTTATCAAATTCGTAATGGGAAGCTTCCAGAATCATGCTTGTATGCTTTCAGAATCCTTAAGAGTTGTTTGCAGATTTTCTTTGTGATACTTTCAGAATCATTATGGCATGCTTCCAGATTCCTTCGTGGATCCTTCAAGAATCCTTCTGAGATGCCTTCAGCATTCATCTAGGTTACTCCCCTTTTCGGCTGTTCGAGTCCGTATGAAGTTGATCATCAATATTAACTTCTTTTCTCGATCAGCCTAGATAGCTGTGTAGTGTCGGTAGCGATTGTCTCAATTGGCTAAGAATAACACTACGGACCGCCTGTTCCGGTGGTAAGAATCCACCAACAGGTGACCCCTAATTCATGGTGTAATGCGGCTTTATGCTTACCGTGCCTAGGAATGAATGGCTAGGGGGGTCTAATAAAAACCTAACCGCTAACGGAGCCTGTGGAGCACCAGGGCGCCCTCCACAGTATGTAGCCCTTACTGCGCTAACCGGAGCAATGGTGCAGTGGACCTTGTGTTTCTCCGAGACAATCAGCTGCCCTTCTTTAGTCTCACTTGAGGCTAAATAAAGGCGGGATTATGAAGATGTTGTTAATTAGTTTAAATTTTCACCTATATGGTTTCGCATTATGCGATTTACACAGTGTATTCTGTGTATCCTCGCCTTTGGCGTTTTCCAATCGATACCGATTTGGTTTTATTGTTGCTGTTCTTTGTTGTGCTGTTGTTGCGAAGAGTTTAATCTTACCTAGTTTGGGTAGTGGCTACGGTTAAGATAGCTCAGATCAATCTTCAGCATAAAAGAACAGCAACGATCAATCTTTGCAGACTTATGCAAAATGGTACAGCCCAAGTGGCCTTGGTACAAGAACCCCACTTTCGTAAGGGAAATTTCTATCTAGGAAACCTTGTGAACCCGGTGTTTGCCACTTTCAGTAAACATGAAATGGCAAACTCGCGTGTCATGCCTCGAGCCTGTGTGCTTGTCAACAACGCAATAGTTGCTACACTCATCTCTGAGCTAACCACCAGAGATGTATGTGCTATCACAATTGATGTATCTGTTGGAAACCTCAACAGGAAATACGTCTATTGTTCGGTTTATTTACCGCATGATGAATCATCCGCTACGGATGCTTTCAAGCAAGCCATCGCATACTGTACTTCAAAAGGCCTTCCGCTATTTGTTGGCAGTGATGCTAATGCTCACCATATCATCTGGGGCAGCTCAGACATTAACTTGAGAGGCTCCAGTTTGATAGAGTACTTAAGTAGTACAGATCTTGCATTACTTCACATAGGCAACCGCCCAACCTTCATGGTATCTGCTAGAGAGGAAGTGTTAGATATAACGCTTTGCTCTAGCAGAATTAGTCACGAGCTGACCAATTGGCATGTGTCAGATGAAGAATCTTTATCTGACCGTCGCTATATCTTTTTTGAACATTTAAATGTTACTTCGCAAACATTGCGTTTCAGGAATCCTCGGTCAACAAACTGGGATCTTTATACTGATTTGGTTGCAGCCAAATTTCATGGATATTCACCATCCATTGACACTCCAAGTGATTTAGATGATGCCGTTGATACTACAACGACCTTCATCATGGAAGCTTTTGAAGAAGCATGCCCTCTACGGTCTGTGAAGATCACAAGAGGAACCCCTTGGTGGAACTCTGATCTGGCGCAACTCAGGAAACAATGTAGAAAGAGTTGGAACAGACGACGTTCGGCTGGTTCGGAGGCTTTCAGGTCGGCTCGCAAGGCCTACAGGAAAGCTCTCCGGTCTGCTGAACGATCCGACTGGAAAAACCTTTGTACAAATGTTTCCAGCTTGAGTGAAGTCAGTCGGTTAAACAAAATCCTTGCGAAATCTAAGGATTTCCGGGTGAACGAAATTCGTTTGCCAAATGGCGATCTGACTTCCTCTGATGAGGAAGTTCTGGAATGCTTATTCAGCACACACTTCCCTGGATGTGTAGATATTACATCTTCGGATGATCCTGATGTCTTTTCTTGTAGTTATGATTCTTTAGCTTCGGCTCGGAGTATTGTTACTATAGAATCGATTGAGTGGGCTCTTAATAGCTTTGCTCCTTTCAAATCTCCTGGGGCAGATGGGATTTATCCTATTTTGCTTCAGAAGGGATTTGATTATTTCAAACATGTTTTTAAAAAACTACTTGTTTGCAGTTTTGCTACAGGGTATATTCCCAAATCCTGGAGGGATATTACTGTAAAGTTTATTCCAAAAGTGGGTCGTGCGTCGTTTGAAGAAGCAAAGAGTTTCAGACCTATCAGTTTGACCTCTTTTCTTCTGAAATGCTTAGAACGCATTGTGGATCATCACATCCGTGATGTTCATCTGACCAACGTGCCTCTTCATGTGAACCAATATGCCTACCAATCTGGTAGTCCACTGTGACTCTTTTACACAAGGTTGTTTACGATATCGAGAAAGCGTTCGCTCAAAAGCAATCTTGTTTGGGTGTTTTCTTAGATATCGAGGGCGCCTTTGTCAATGTGCCTTTCGATGCTATATTGGAAGCCGCACGGAGTCATGGTATATCTCCAATGATTTCCAATTGGGTTCATCAAATGCTCAAAAACCGAAATCTCTTCTCGACATTGCGTCTTGCAGGGATTAGGAAATTGAGTATTTGTGGATGCCCCCAAGGGGGAGTCTTGTGTATGTGTATCATCACACTTTTCGACCTGATGCAAAGCGCCCTTCAGGTAGTTGAGGATTGGTGTCGCCAATATGGCCTTTCGGTTAATCCGAGTAAAACATCCATTGTTCTTTTTACGGAAAGGCGAAACCGTAATGGCGTTCGACCTTTGCATCTCTTTGATTCTGAAATCGATGTGACTGAACAGGTAAAGTACGTTAGAGTCATTCTTGATTCCAAGCTCTCCTGGACACCTCACATTGAGTTCATAATCACGAAAGCTTGTATGGCCTTCGGGCAATGCCGGCGAACCGTTGGGACAACTTGGGGTCTTAAAACCAAATATATCAAATGGATCTACACAACTGTTGTTCGGCCAATATTGGCCCATAGATGCCTTGTGGGGTGGCAAAAGGGTGAAATGAGAACGATCCAATCAAAGTTAGGGCATCTGCAAAGGATGTGCTTGATGACGATGTCTGGAGCGTTCTCTTCAACTCCCACGGCAGCGCTCGAAGTTCTTTTTGACGTTGTCCCACTACACATTCATCTCAAACAAGAAGCCCTTTCTTGCACTTACCGGTTACGGGTACTCGGTCTACTAGAGGAAACTCCTGTGAACCGCACATCAACACACACCTCGTTGTTTCCACTTTTGGTGAATTGGGACAAAGTTGTCCTTGCTCCAAGTGATCTTACAATTGCTTGTAATTTTCCATATAGGACATTTTCCACGAAATTCCCTTCCCGGGAAGAGTGGACTTCTGGATATCTGGAAAGAAGTATTTCAGACGGCATCGTATGTTACACTGATGGCTCCCTTCTCGAAGGTCGAGCAGGTGCTGGCGTTTATTCTCGTGAGCTAAGGCTGCATCAGTCTTACTCACTTGGTAGACACTGCACCGTTTTTCAGGCCGAAATCTTTGCTCTTATGTGCGGAGTGCAATCAGCACTTCAGCAGCACGTAATGGGCAAAGTAATATACTTCTGTTCAGGTAACCAGGCTGCTATTAAAGCACTTGCTTCGACCAATTCCAGGACAAAGATAGTTATCGCTTGTCGAACTCAACTCGAGGAGCTGAATGCAGCAAACGCTATTCACCTTGTATGGGTGGGAGTTAGCTCGCACTGGAGCATACCATGACTTCATTGGCCCTGAGCCAGCTATTCCGATATCGAAGTGTTGGGTGAAGCTTCAGATTGACACCTGGGCTGCCACTCAGCACAAACAATATGGGAATAGTTTGGAGCAGTGTTGCAATTTTTCGACAGGCCTTTATGATAGCGATATTTTGCTTTTTTCATTTTCTCCGTTTTGGTATTCCTGTCAAAGTTGCTTTCCGATCAGCAAAACGGGAGCGAAATGAAATAGGTACTCACACTCGCACACAGCGTGCTGAAAGCGAGAGCTGACAGGGCGAAATTTCCATTCAATTTTCTGTAGTTGAGTGTTTTCACCCGTGCTAACGTATAGGGCACTCACTCTCACAAGCCATCGCTTGAGACGAATGGCCTTTCAGCATGAGTAGTGTGTGGATGATTGGGAATTGATCTTGTTGGGTCGCTCACGAATGGAGCTCTCGGACTCTGTCAGTTCTCACATCGAGGAACTGAAAACGACCGCCGCAGTCATTCATTTTCGGCTGAAAAATAGGCACTGAGACTGATATTTTGCAGGACTGGTTTGGAGTCATGTCAAACAAAATTGTATTGTACTGAGCCATCTCTACGGGTGGCGAAGTATCTAACTAATCTGTCCAAGCAGAATTGCAGCGTGCTGGTCAAAGCATTGACTGGCCACTGCCGACTCAGCTATCACATGGCGAATATTCAGCAAGCTGATTAATTTGCCTGTGATAGCTGTGAATCCGATTATGGAACTTCGTATCATTTGATATGTAACTGTCCAGTTTTCGCGCAACTGCTTTTCCGAGTTTTCGATAAACACTTATTAAGTGAAACTGACTTCAGAGACCTGAATATTCAGGATATTCTGTTGTTCTTAACCCGCTGTGGTAAAGAGCTATAGGCTCTCTTTCGCTTTATGCGTTATCACAGTGCCCTTTTCAGGGCGCTATTTGAACCCATTGCGGTAAGCTTATGCGTTAGTATCCTCTTCCAGGGTACTTTTCCTATTTCCCTACCCTTCCTTATCCTCATCGTTATCCTTATTTCCTTCCTTTTCTTTCAGGTAGACGATGAAATAGGCTATTATTTTGGCGATGGCACAAATGTCCCAAATGGAAGATAACGTGCCACCGGAGCCGGATCTCCAACGCGGAATTTCTTTGTCGATGTCATCAAACGCCGATAGCGACAGCAATTCGGTAGTGAAAGGGGAGGTGAGACGCCACACTCGTTTGATTGGAACTCGCACTATGACATTCCAGGAGGCTTTTCACGGTGCAGCCTCCAAAAGGAATAAGGGAACTCAACAGAAGCTTGACCTGAATCCGCAGGACAAGGCGATGGCAGATATTCACCAAGGATGGCAAGCTTTCAACAAACTCTAAGACACCACCATGGACGTTCATGACTAAAAGTAAGTTATACGACACTAAATAATAAAGCAATTCGCACAACGATTCCCCCACAAGTACTTGTAGTACCGTCGTTGGGGGTGAGAATGGGTCAAAAAAGGATACTAAAAGATTGTTTGTTGAATAACAAATGCAATTGAAGTCGGAATAACTTTTTTTTTGGTATGTATACTCTCCTACGTGGTAATGATAGTATAGCCAGAAAGTATCACGTTATATAAATTGCATAGTAAACAACAAATGATTGAAAATTGACCCAATCTCACTCCTTAGAGGGGGTGAGAATGGGTCAAAGTATTCGAAATCACCTATCTAAGAATATAAATTAATTTTATTGATCATATATAGTAAACCTTCTTAAAACACAATGCTATCATGACGAATAAAAGCTTAGGCAATTTTAAAAAATGATCCATCTAAAAGGGCTAATACAACCGAAAAAATGGTTGAAATTTAATAAAATAACGTTTGTATACTGTATCATCATTTTTAGCCATCATTATTATCCTCATTAAGAGTTTCAACCTCCATGAGAGGAGGGGAGATTACAATGAGGGAGGGGCGAAGAAAGAATGAAAGATTGATTGTGAAAAAACATGCTAGTTTTTGTATACTGCATAAGAAATGTTTAACCAAACTCTCCGTTATAAACTCTTATGTACAAGATCATTGGCCTCTATATTGCTAAAGCAAATCACTCCATCTCAAGATAGAAGGTCGTTCAAATATTATGTTAAGTCTATTTTGTGAGCTTACGATATTGCAGTACACTAAAGATTAGCTGATGATTAGAGGAGCTGTCCACACGCATGGGTGTATTGTTATAAATGATTTTAGCCACTAAACGTATTAACACACTCGTTTGACGCTACCCGACATATTTTTGAAAGAAAGCGTGCTTTAGTGAAAATACGGTGAACATACCACCACTCTAACGTCAAATGGGGACTGGATAACAAGTTGAATTTTTAGTTAAGAGTATGTGCACTCGATAACTTGCTTGACCCAATCTCACCCCTATTCTTAATAAGGTACACCGGGGCAAGTCGAAACGGGTGGGGTAAGATGAAACGTGAAGTTTTGAAATAGATTTCAATACAATTTGGAAATTTATCCTTCACCAAAAGATCGTTCGAATAAAAAACTATGTGTAATGGCAATCAAATTGTTTATTACACTAGTTTACAAAATAAAACGAAAGTCGTGAACTTCTGTCAACTACCAAAATTTTTGAAGCATAATTTAGCGCTGGTTTCGAACCCGTGCTTCGAAAAATTTAAAGTAGAACGGTTTTTGAGTTTAAAATCAATATGGAGTCTTACAACTTTTCAAAATACGGAATTTATTAAAATTCAAGTATCTTGCGTTTTGTTCAACCAGTTATAAATCTTTTTCCATAAATTAAAAGCTGAATATAATACCATTCGATCATCTGAATGCAGATTTTGCGTCATATTGAGGAAATTCAAGATATTGGCGAGTTTTGGGGACGATCTCCTTAAATTTTAGCAAAATTTCCAAAAATATATGAAGAAATGTATTTTTTTTCAATAAGAAAAAAAAACAATATAAAAATTCTTTCTAAACGTTTATTTGACATATCATATGTAGGCAAGTTACAGTAAAGAATTCAGCTCAATCGGAGCATTGATTACGGAGAATGAGATGTGTGAAGTGAGCTACGTTGCTTAAAAATAGAACAAAAATCGATTTCAAATTATCAACCTTGTATGGAAAGTCGAAAAATTTTCTGCTCTACTGTATTTTTTTTCCTTCGCGTTTTCGAACTCAGGGCATGATTCTACATCAAAAACGAGCATCAGCTTACCGAGTTCAAAAATGCTGTAAACTAGTGTTATCATTAGAAAACATCATGTTAACTCGCTGTTTCATATTGCCCCACCCGTTTCAACTTGCCCCGGTGTACCTTATTTAGACATAGGGTCGAAAATATTTAGTTTTTAAATAAAAAGAGCAATGACAGCCCGCTTCTTTCATTTCATCAACCAGGTAATACTTACAGCTAACCACTTATAAGAAAATTTATGGTTAGGTACTTTTGTTAAACATTACGAAGGAGATTTTTTTTTCAGAGTGACTTTCTAGTAGTTTCATCATATAAGTTTAGCCACAAATTTAACAAAAAACGATTATTGCAAAACATCTTATTCTGCATCATGACGTGTAAAAACATCTTCCCTTTGAAATAATATATAGTTTTCAATATAAATTAGCGATAGTTATTGAGCTATTTCAAATTTTATGTTTCTCCGTTTTGACCCAATCTCACCCCCAGACCCATTGTCACCCCCATCGACGGTATATAATATCCTGTGCCAATGCCAAGTAAACAGCGCGTGCGAAATTCACCAGAGAATCGGAAGCGTTGATTCGAATGTGAAAACTATTTACCGATAATCGCGCCTTTGTTTGTCTGTCCAAGGCTTAATCCGATAATTTACACCCACGCGACTGCAGCGGACATTCCGCTGTTTAGTTAGTGGAAACTGCTTCCAGTTCGCACTCGACATTGCCCGCGGCAGCTCAAGTGCAGCGATTGTAAAATTAATGAGCGAGAAAATTAGATCTCTTCATCGTGCCTCCATCGAAGCATTAATGATAAATCGTCGGTCAACTGTGCGGGCTGCGGTCGGATAGTGCCGGCCGCCGCCGCCGGCAGGCTCGACCAACTTCAATGGTTAAAGTGCACACAGACGGAAACTACCTACTCGAATGTGCCACCGTAGTCGTCTGGAAATTTCCCTGATTTAAAACGGTCCACCAGAATTGTTCCCGGACAGCCGGACGGCTAATGAGTTAATCTAATTAATGACGGCGCTGATTGGATCGGGCCTACAATCGGGTTTAATTTACTGTAAATCCGAACACGAATAAGATTAAGAAACAGGACCGAGCAAGGCTCCATTCGGCAGACCCGGGTCTGCGATCGAGATTCGCCGGGGGGTTGATTAATTGGCAAGTTAGTTTGTATCACAATTTGTCAGGATTTGTATTCATGAGACCCCCACCCTCCCACACTGCGGGGTCCCCAGCAGAGTTCTTACAAAACGCGCTGCGACAGGATCCCCATCATCAATGCAAATCACTTTGTACCCGGAGTGCTTTTGCAAAGGAGAATAAGATAGCCAGGTGTAATCCTTTTACATTAGTCTTATCTTATCGGGTAAAAGTCATTTCTCTCCATTCTACACAGTTTTTTTTTCTGTTAGCAGTGGCCACAGCATTGCGGTAATAACACGGTTCCGACCCTTTTGGCAGGGTTGCCAAAAGTACAGAATTGTTTTGAAATGTAATAGAAGAAACTTCTCTTCAAAGCGCACTAACTACATATACTCAACAGAACGTAAAGTTGGTTTTAGACAGAAGTGTTGATTGATTACTCAGGAGACAATCCCAAGTAACAAGCCCGATTAGGGTTCTAAGAACAGCTCTTCTTCTTCTGTATAGCTCCACGTCCCCATTGGAACTTGGCCTGCCTCTCTCCAACTTAGTGTTCTTTGAGCACTTCCACCCACAGTTATTAATTGGAGGGCTTTCTTTCCCATCCATTGCATGAATTAGTATATTGTTATGTAAGCAAAATGATACACTATGCCCAGTAAGTCGAGAAAACCTAAACTAAGAAACCTCCTCAAACCAATTTCGCTTTTAATGTTTTAATGGATGCTAACATTAGACCAAATTACATTCCCTTCCAACGGTGTCTGTTTAGGGTCTTGTACCATTTGGGCAGGTTTGGGTACTTGCCGCTATAACTGAGTCATTTTCCAACCGATTGATTTGAGTTTTTGTATAGAGTTAGATACTTTATGTACCTAACTCTATACAAAATTTCAAATCAATCCGTTTGAAATTGACTTAGTTATAGCGGCAAGTGCACAAAATAGGTACGCCTGCCCAAATGGTACAAGACCCTATAAATCAATATTCAGGCTTCAACAGATAAAGCGAACAATATTTCCAGAAAAATATGTGGAGATTCCGAAAATTCCCCTTGAATTCCTCTTGGAGTTCCACCTGGGATTACCCTACGCTTCTTTCAAGTTACACCCTTAAGGTCCTGTAAGAGTTCCATATGAGCATGATCCATACCTTTCATCTGGCATATATTCAGGAGTTGTTCTAAACAGTAGTGTACCCTTAAAATTTTTCCGCAGTAGCACCTTGGCTTCCTTCAAGATTTCCGTCTGAAAATAATTAGGAAGTTCCAACCAGAACTCGTCCAGATCTTCCACCTGAGTATTATTTAGTTTTACCTAGGCACCCGTTGAAGAGTTGCACCTGAAATACTTACAGGAGTTCCACTTGGGATTCCTTCAGGATTTTAACTTGGGATTCCTTCAGAGGTTGAGAAGGATTATTTCTTGAGTTCCTCCTGAAATTTCCCGTGGAAGTCTTCTAGTAGCCCCCCTGAGATTTCTTGAGTAGTACCACATAGGCATCCCCTAGAAGTTCCATCTGGAATTCCTGATGGACTTCCACCAGAGAGTTCTCCATGAATTGAACCTCATATTTATTCAAGAATTTCACCTGGAACTCTTCCAGGAATTCCACCTGAGGCTTCCGCAGAAGATTCATCTGAGATTCCTCCAGGAGTTTTTCCTGGAACTTCACCAGCAGTAACTCCTCAGATTTTTTCCAACAGTTCTACCTGAGATTTTTTCCAGGAGTTTACGTGGGATTTCTCCACAAGTTCGACCTGGTATTTATCCCTTTGAATTCCCTGAGGAGTTCCACTTGTGATTATTCCAAAAGTTCCAATTGATATTCCTATAGAAATTCCAACTGAGATTTTCCCAGCAGTTTCATCCGAGATTCCAGGATTGCATCAGGGTTTCCTCCAAGAGTTCCTCCTAATAATGGTACAGGGATTCCATCCAGCATGTTTCCCAAAGTTCTACAGTGTATTCCTCCACTTGTTTTTTTTTAATTTTTATTTCTGTGTATTTCAACTACTGCTTATTCTACACTTTCCCTTCATGGGGTCCATCGGAGATTTGCTTAGGAGTTCCTCCTGAAATTCTTGCATGAGCCTTACCTGGGATTTCTTAAGCAGTACAACCTAGACTTCTTTCAAGGGTTCTTTCTAAAACTCCTTCAATCTGAACTTTCTCCAGGAGTTCCACCTGAAATATCTCCATAATTTCCACATAGAATTTCTGCAGGAGTTCCAACAGAAATTTATTCGGGAGTTGTACCGGGAATTCCTCCAGGATTTCCACCTGGGATTTCTTCAGCAGTACCACGTAAAGTTCCTTTGTTATTATCTTCGGAATGTCGTTTGAGAGTTCTTCCGAAAATCCTTTTTCAGGAGTACTCCTAGAGTATTCTTGCTAAAGTGTTCATCCAGAACAATCACCACCAGTCGGCTCCAGTAGTCGTATTTCTACAAGAGTCCTTCGTTGAGCATTTCTTCAGTAGCACTTTAGAATAGCAAGTGATTAAGGGTGTACTTTGAGAAGTTCCTACTAAAGTGTCGCTCCAGAAGTTCCTTCAAAAGCGTGCCACCAGAAGCTCAAACAGTAGTGTTCCTTTCCGAGTATGATTCTTGGAGTTTTCTCCTTGAATTATTCTTTTCGAAGTTTCTCCGGGAGCGTTACTGTTCCTACAGGATTTCCGTCTGGTACAATCTATTAGAAGTACTTCCAAGAATGTTGTTCCAGGTAATTTTCGAAGAAGCTACTGAGGAAATTTACAAAGAAATCTCAGAAGGAATTTCCAAAGCAATCGTCAAAAAGATTTTCAAAGAAATTTTCCAAGAAAAAAAAATGACTGGGAAATTTTCAAAGAATATGAAAAAGGATTTTCTAAACAATATACCAAAAAAATACTAAATCAATTTCAGACGCAATTGGTAAAAACTCTCTAGAAATGTGAAAAGGAATTCCTATAAAAAATACCCTCGTAGTTCCGTGAGAATTCAATGACAAAATTTACACCGAAATTGCTGAGGAAATTGCGGAACAAATTTCTGAATGAAATTCTAACAAAATTGCTGAGTAGAATTGCCGAATCTCCATCAAATACGGAAGGAAATTCAAATTTTGTTTTGATAGGGTGGGATGAATTTTCAAAGACAAAAAAAAAAACGATATGACGAAAAAACTTCTGAAAAAATCTGAAGAAATACCCAAAAGAGTTATAGAATGGAACACCAAAGAAATTTCCGGAGAACTTGCTTAATATATTTAAAAAAAAATCATGAAATGGAATTGCCGAACGAAATTTTAAGAATTACCGAAGATATTTGAAATTATCAAAATTAAACGAAAGGAAACTGCCGAAAGAATTTCAAAAAGAATTTTAGAATGCAACAACAAAGACATTAACAGAAGAATTTGCGAACAAATAACGTAAGAATTGGCGAATTGAACAAAAGAGGAATTGTCAAATGTGTTCTCGAAAGAATTATAAAAAAAAATAAAAAAAAAATATGAAGAAATTCTCAAAAATATTTCCAAATCTTAAAGAAATTTCTTGAAGTGTTTCCTGTTTCCAGATGAGTTATTTTTTTTATTTTTTTTTATTTATTTTTATTCATGAAAACTTAAGACAAGGTCTTTTATGTTTTAGATGCTCAATGATAATATGAAGTGCGTTGTTGTAAAACTGAGCAATAATTATTAATTAAATAATGCACTTTTTGAACAACATCTTTTTTAGATAAAAAACAGCTCAGCAAAACTTTTTCTTTCTTTTACATTTCTCAAGAGCATCCTAGAAGTTTAGAATTGCCAGAACCTCTGAATGATTTTACAGTTTGGTATATTTGAGAAACGAAATTGAACACACAAGAAAAAATAACAACATTAAGCACAGCTTGTAATATATTATTGTCAAATTATTAAAAACATCCACCATTTGGATTTTTTTTTGAAAATCGGTCGAAAATTGGAACCTCGGAGAAAATTCATAGCTTAGTATATAAAGATGAAAAGAACTTAGTAATTTGATAAAATAAAAATGTTACAAAACATTTGAGGGCCTGATAAATAATTCAAAATACTGAATTAGAAAACTTTTGTAAAATGTTAACTTCTGTTGAATACTTTTTTTTCACATGAATTTCACATTGAATAATTTAGTAGTTATTTGTTCCTCAACAGATATTGAAACTTGTGAAAATTCCTTAGTATCATTATGGATTTGCACATTATTAATCGTTTCAAAATCAGTTCGTGGATCGCACTAAACGTTCTTGAGGGCCGCAGTTTGGTGATCACTATTTTAAAAGTTCCTTTGAGAGGTTTTGTAGAAATTCATTCCTCTTCCAGGAGCTCATTTAGAATCTCTTCTAGAAGATATTTCAGAAATTTGGTTGAGATTTGTTTTTCCGAAAATTCGTTTAGAAGAACCTCAAGGATGTTTTTCGAGTGTTACTCTGGAAAATCTCCCGGAGGTTCCACCGTGAGTTTATATTCAATAGTTTCCTGATAAATTCTTTCAAAAGTTGCTCAGGGAATTTTCCTGAATTCTACCGAGAAATTTTCTGAAAGTTTCTCTATGAATTATTCCAGAATTTTATCCGGAGATTCTTCCAGCAGTTCTTCAGGAGATTCTTCCGGAATATTTTCCTGAAGTACCTTTGAAGATTCTTCCGGGAATTGTACCAAAAGCGCCTCCAGAAATTCTTCAGTAAGTTCCTCCGGCAAACCTTCTTGAAGTACCTCTGTAAATTCTCTGTCAAGCTTCTCCTTGTTCAATCAATCATGCAAGTATTCCTAGAGGAATTCTTAAAAGGCTTTAAGATGCGCACACTTGCTCAAGGTTTCTCACAATAATCGTTCAATAAGTTTTGGAAGGAATTACTTAAAATAACTGTCATAGGTATTATCATACAAAATTGCTGGGACGATTATTCAAATTTTCTCGAAGGAGTACTTGCATAAGGTAATTTTGGGCAGTTTTGTTTTGAAATTTCGCTGAAAAAATCAGTTTGGAAGGCAAGCTTTGAGGGCAACGTTGAGTTCAACAGGTATAAGAAAACACTCCATGATGATAAGCTGCCATAAAAGAGTAGTTTCCGTGTATTCCACGGAATCTCTTCCACCTATTTATGTAAAGGCTTTAGAATTGATTCTCCAGAAACTCCAGAGGGAATCACTGGAAATATTCCCGAAAATATTTCTTATGAAGGAACTCCTAGCAATCGCTTTCAATGTTACTTTGAACGAATGTTATGTTTCCTGAGAAATCCCTAGAGTACTTACATTGTGTCTGGAAACCAGACGCAGCCTACTGTTTTCTGAAGGATCCCTTTTATACGCTCCTGAAGAAGTTTTAGAAAAAACAAACGGTGTGGGAATTGCAACCCCTTAAGTAATTTTCAAAGGAACTTGTGAAGGAATTCCTAGAAGAACTGCTGACTACATTTTAAAAGAGACTTTGAGAAATATCCCGGGATTGTATTGATTATTTTAATAGTTGATTACTATTTAAATTTTTATTTTTATTTTGGAAAAGCTCTCGGGGGAACTTTTGAAGGAATACATTCAAAAGGAATTTTCACAGGAGTTCTCAAAGAAACTAATGAAAGAATAATTGATAAATTTAAGCACAAATTCCAGAACTTTTACTCGAGAGAATTCAATAAAAAGCTCCTGAAGGCATTCCAGAACTTTTACTCGAGAGAATTCAATAAAAAGCTCCTGAAGGCATTTCTGAAGGAACTACAGAAGAAATTCCCGGTGAAATTTTTTTCAATGTACCCCGATAAATTCCTGAAACACTCCCCATGGAACTCTATGATTTATTCTTAAAAGATCACTTGGATAAATATTTGTTAAACTCCTTAAATAACTTTCAGAGAAACAGCCAAATGAATTCTCGAAATCACTCTAAGAAGAATTTCAGTTTTTCCTGAAGGAATTTCCTTGGAATTCTTAAAAATAATGCCCAGAGAAACTTTATAACAGATTTGTGGGGGCAACTTCTGGGGGCACTTTTTAAGCAATTTATGGAAAATCCTTGAAGAAAATCCCGAAGAAACTGCAGTAAAAATGCTTAACCCTCTAATACACAAATTTTTGGATTTGATCTGAACATTATTTTTCGTCTTTTAAAATAAAAATGTTTTGGAAAATGATTATTTCAGATTCGCAATTTTGTGACTTTTGGTTTTTGATATTTAATTTTTTTTATTTTTGATCATGCCTACATTTACATTTTTTTCTGAAATCCTATTTGAAATACAAACCGATTTTTAAAGATGAAAATATTTTGAGTAAGGTAATTATAGTACACATGGATTTTGAGATTTTACAATTCTTATTATATTTTTTTTGTCTGTATTAACGACATTTTTAACCCTAGACTAGTTTATCTCGGTTTATTTTTATTATTTTTTTCCGTTTATTTTTTTTATTATTTCCGTGTATTTTAAAGAAAATAATTTTAGAGTGTATTCGACTCCTTTAAACTATTTTACTATAATAGAATTATTGAGGAAAAATTTAAAACAAATTAATTGTTGCGATTCAAAACGAAAGAAATAATGACATCTGAAAGGTTACCAAACCATCAAGTTTTCAATGATTTTTAAAAAATGTAAATAAACTTTAAGGAAAAACATCAGAGCATACAAATATGGCTGCGACAATGGCCGACTTGGATCCCTACTCAGATGAGCTGAAGCAATTTTCAAATAAATTGTTTGAGGAATTTCCTGGAGTTGGTCCTGGAAATAACCTGAGCATTAAACAAATGCTCGAAGCCCTTCAAAAGTTTGTTCTGCATTCGGAAACCAATGAACCAGTTAAATGGTTAAATGGCGTTGTTAAAAATTGAAAGAATATCGAATGACGATTAATCCCGTAATATTGAAAAGAAATCTATTAGACTTGAAAATAATACTCATGGCAACCCTGCT